>NW_026890962.1:0-30192 GCF_015708825.2 Lethenteron reissneri
CACTGGATAAACAACTAAGCAAATTATCATAACTGCACACATTAACATAAGCGCAAGCATCCGCATAATTACTACGATATCTCCGTGATTATCAGAATTTATGCATATAATTACACGCATTATCATAATTTATTGCATATTAATACACACATTAACATAATTAATGCGATTTGCGCATTTTTCGGAAAATTATTAATTTTTAATTATTTTCATCAAAATTTCATAATACCAACACATACAACAGTAATGGGTGGCGTCGTCCGGGATCTCTCGCAGACAGTGTTTTGCATGGATGATGGAATGAATCACTTCGTGTTAACCATAATCAGGATCGAACATTGCATGGTAATTGTGACGGGCGGAAAACTAAAAACGCCCTCTAAGGTTAAAACCCAGAATAGCAGGTTAAAACAGAGAGTGGAATTAAGATAAATACCATATCAAACCAATTGCATCCTGTGATAAATGGTGTTAGAGGTACGCACTCTGAATCGGAAAATAACAGATAGCTCGAGTCAAATTGACTACACTCTGTGGAGAGAATTGTTTATATGCACTCTGAAAGGGAATGTCAAAGTAACTCCCGCCACACTTTTGAGATGCTGGGATTAAGAATAATTTTTGAATGGGTTACGGGATACGGGGAGCTCGTATTTAAACGTACCGACCAATCTGTTACAAAGCAGTACAGTCAGAGAGACATATGGGAAGGGAGCTGTATCGATAACACGAACACACCTCGGGGAAACTAATTGACTGGATAAAATGTAACGAAGGCGAACACGATGCAAAAACTGCAGAGAAGGCAGGACATGACTCATGCCTTCTCACACAGGCATACAGACAGGGATTGTGGAATGAGGGAAAATTTGGAAAGGAAACGGGAGAGAAATCAGTGCTCGCGACACCAGCGAAACTCACAGATGTTGATCCACAGAATAAATATGGAAGTAACATTAAATCACACTCTTGGGTACGTGGACAGAGTCCAGGGACTAATCGCACAAAATTATGGATATCGAACAAAAAATCATTGACAAAGGGAAACCCTCACAATTCGAGAGAAGGGATGGAGAGATACATATGCAAACAAAAACATGTGAGACTGACAACTTCACAGATAGAGGGAGGAAAAAATGTTAAAGTAAAGTCGACAGGACATGCTCCACTAAGGGCAGAGGCAAAAACTGAAGGGAAATGGCAACACGAGCGACACGGCACTGGGCGCGCACACAGAAAATGCACACCACTTAAACACAAGCGACACAGCACAGACCAAAGTGACAGATTGCCTGATGATAACTTGTTTGATGATGACGCTGTCGGCAATCAACTTTCGGAATACCTATTCACCAGTAAAACCCTTAAATTGATGGACAAGGCTCCAGTCAGAATTCCCGATTTTGACCCCCACAATAAGACTATGGATATCCACACACATATCGCACAGTAAAAGAGGAGGCAATGATTAGAGGGCTGAGGAGACGGGATGAAAAAGCGAGTTTGTTGAAACGGACCTTACATAAAGAATCTATTCCATGGGTAAAGTCACTACCACACAAGGTTAGAAATGATTTTAAAACAATTGAGCCTGGCAGTGATTCGGAAGTTTGGAGAATATTCGACACTCACTGAGGGGTTTTATGCTGTAAAATCGATGACCCAGGGCATGGACCAAGATCCACATGACTACCTCGTCCAATTTAAAAGAGCGTATTATGCAGGCGATGTGAATCAATACCACGAAGGAGATACAATGTTCAAAATTATGTTTTTTGAATCCTTGAGCCCAGAGATTACAGAAAGGGTGAGGATGGTTTTGAATCCAGAAACCGCATCCTTACGCCGCATAGAGAGCAAGGCGTACATGGCATGGTTGTACAGAGCTAAGAATCATAATTCGGATCCAGAACACAGGGAGAGGGATAAGGAACCCAGCCTCTCAGAGAGGAATAAAAATCACCGAGCAGTCCCACAATGCAGGACGGAGCAGAAACGCACGCACACATGGCAAAATAACCCAGAGAGAGGTTGGCACGAGAATGAGAGCGGCACAAAGCCGAACCTTCAGAGGAATCGCAGGAGGGGTAGGTTCAGAACAGAACCATACCAACACCCCATGCCACGACACACACAAGATCAAAATTACCCACAAAGATGGCGAGGTAACAATCCAGGAAAAATTTGGCACCCAAATGGGAGAAACACTGGGCCAAAAATGTACGAGAATCGCAGGAGGGAGAGGTTCAGAGCAGAACCATATCAACACCCCATCCCACGACACACGCAAGGTTCAAATTACGCACAGAGATGGGAAGATAACCACCTAGCGGGAAGGTGTTACACAGACCGCGGAGGTATGGATGCGAACATTCAGGAGAATCGCAGGATGGGAGGTCAAACACAATCGATCCAATTCCGACCAATTCCTCCACCGGCTATACCAGGAGGGAATAGAGGAATAACACAGAATGCGGTCCAAATACGTGATGAACCATCCACAGTGATTGAGAGCGGGCAGCCCATACGCGCCACGCATGCTGAAGTTTTGTTAAACCCTGAGCTCATTGGGAAATACAGGCAGGCTGCAAGTGACAGGGCGGGCAAAAACGTGGACAGTGCTCCCGTAAATGACGCGCGGATCGAATACAAGGACAGGGTTGCATTGAAGCGTGATCGGACAGTACAAAAACAGACAGCAGGGACACGCCCTGAGGAGCGCAGGCATGAGCCTTTGAATGGAAAATATCCAAGGGAAACCAAAAATTATGTGTATCGGAGTGCTAAAATGGAGACGAATGTTCATGACATATCAGGAATCGTGTTGGAATCTAACACACTCGTAAAAACAAAGAGGGCAACATTACGAGGCACAGAATTAAGTCGACACACTGACTCGGCAAATGTGCATGTAATCGCAGAGAGAGCGAATGCCACGAACCAAGTGTCAAAGTGGGTCGTGTGCGCGAATTCTGGTTACGTGCAGCACAATTTTTCACCACACACTCCCACGACGCGAGAGAGTGAGAGAGGAAACTACAAAAACGAACCCGAAAACCGTGATCAAATTATCAAAGTGATAAGTGGTAAACCAGGCAACATGAGGAAGGTAACGCATAAATGCGTTCGAAACCGCTACCTAGCGTTTCCCAGGATTTAACAAAAACTAAATTGAATATTCGTCGGAGTTATGATGTATGAGAACCGATGTAACGCAATATCGATGTTTAACGTGTTGTTTATTTTCTTTGCTTATTTCAGATGTAACCAGGTTAAGATTGTAATACGTGCACGCGCGTCGTAAGAAATAACCGCCGAGAGTAAGGGCGGCTGATGGGATTCATGACATAAAAAGGGGGCATTACTTTGTTTGAAAATTCGCCAGTGGCCAAATCGACCCCTGATAATTTTCAAACGGGCGGACTGTTGTGTATGTACCCCCTTTTTATTTTTTTTAATAGTAGATTTTTTTTAAGAATTATTCTGCCAACATAGATAATATCGTTTTTTTTAATAGACGCGGCCACGTGGGAACGAACACGCCCCCACACTTCCACAGAGGCCCCCACACTACCACAGATGTGCGCACACCTCATTTCAAAGGAAAGAGGACATGAAAGGGGGGGCAATAAGGTAATAAAAACTCCCCTAAATTCACACAAGAGGAACAAGGGAGGGGGGGGGGAATTGCAGGCGGGGGGGGGGGGGGTCAGCAGGACGTCCTTTTGAAAAAAAAAAACCCCACAGAACCAACAGACACGGAGGAAGAGATAATTATATTCTTAACAAAGAAACAGCATTGACGACAAAAAGCACAGATGGGTCTTTGAACCATGTTAAATACACAAGTTACCAACTTAACCATGAAGATTAAGCAAACAGTATCCATCCTCACTCCAATTGAAAACCAGACGACAGTCTGCACCAGAATCGCGACCCATCATTGTTAATTAAGTACTGACATTATTTACCTTTAAAGAATATCTACACGGCCGGGCCGAAGCATCAAAGAATAATTATGGCATCTATTTCGCTCCAAAACAAATTGCTAGCCGGGATATCAGATCAAATAATCACAAGAAGTCAAATAATAAGTACGGAATTAAAGTAGAAGAGGAATCAAGGGCGGAGAAGGCTCTCAAAATTAACCAAACACAACACCCATGGGAAGCGAGCAACACGGCCGCCTTTGTCTTTCCGAGAGGATCTCCACACACAGGCACCAAGCCAGGAAATGACACCCATAAAGGTTGGGGCAAGGGCTCAAAGGAAATTAACACACGCCTTCGAATAAATAAGCGCATGCGCCGGGTGCTCCCACCGTGGAAACAACCGCCTTTGTCTCCCCACAACACGGACAGCAAAAATTGCACACGCGAGGAAATAACATTTCCATGAGAGATCGGGTCACGATGAAACATCGTGAACACGGTTTCGGCATAACCAAGCAGCAAATAAGTCGCATTTCAACTTCCAAACCAAACCAACTTAAGCTGTGTGAGACAAAGGATGTGATCCCAGAGCAAGGGAGGGAATAATTAAGCTCGCTTAACGCGTAGGTTTTCGCGACAAATATTATTCAGTAACAAAACATGGATTCGAATGTTTTTTTTTATATAACTCGACGCGAATCATCGGTCTGGCTAATGGATAACTTCGGTGGCACCGTCACGAGGCCCCCACCCCCACCCCTTTCTTCTTCAAAGCTAATAAACACACGGACAAACACGCACGCGAAACACACGGACGGACACACACACGGACGCAGATGGTTCAGCCCACAGGAAGGTTTTATGACACAGCCTTTGAACAACTCGGGAAGCCGAGTGGAATTTTCCGATATAAACCGAAGGAAAATCCATACAAAGCAGATCATCCGGGCCACGAGGGCCACCTCGTCGCCAGGGCTTTGGCTCCAACGCAGATCGCCAGGGCTCTGAGCCCATCTCGTCTCCGGGCTAAGGCCCACCAGAGATATCGTCCGGGCTTCGGCTCCAACACAGATCATCCGGGCCACGAGCCCATCTTCGGCTCCACCACAGATCGTCAAGAAGTTTTCATCATTCAGAATGACGAGGTTTGCGGAGTAGCGACGCGTAGCTACTGTGGGGGCCGTTGGCCCCCGGGGTCCCTCCCGCCTGCATCCCCTATTTCGTTTACGTTACCCCACCTCCCTATTACCCGCTACGGTTTCGCCGGCATTCGAACGCGACGCCCCTACTGTTACAGCCTCGCGCCGCGCTCCCACGCTGCGAGCATACGTGCGCACATCATCATCAATCAAACGCCGTGCTCGCAGTATAGCCCTGTGCGGCACGTTCCCAATGCGCATCCGTATCCGACACGTAACGAACGCACCGCTCTGCGCAGCGCTCTCCCGAGGCGAGCCGCAGCACTACAGATCACTGCATACACACGCGCACCCACACGCTCACACTGCACGACAAGATCACTCGCGATCACGCGAGACCACGCTTCGCTATTAATGATTTATTATCTGACACCTGGTAATTTAATGTTAAATCAGTGAGTCGACGAGGCTGGCCTACGCTGATACCTTTATACCTATTCCCGATTTATCTGCTATGATTCTAATTCACCTTCTTACTCCCTGTTGGATGCCCACGGCGGTTCGTTGATCCCGTACTCGCAGCGTACCTCGATGCGTCTCACGGATGTTCGGGTCGCTGGACTGGAGAGCGTCCTGTCGCCTGGCGCTGGAGAGAAGAGACTATTTCCCCTCTGCGCTCCTCTATTTATCCTCCCTACCTCAAAGGGGATGCTGCGCTGAACAATGGGCTCGTGCACCCCAAGCCCGCGCACCCCAAGCCCGCGCACGGCGGTTCCCGGGCGCTGTTGATATGCTAATCAGTGAGCGACGTTGGCGGCGTACATCCTAATTACTCCCTTACCCTTCCTAACAATGGGGCCTGCGCGCTCAAGCGCAATTATCCCAACCCTCCATGACTATGCGCAACAGCCCCTGTGACCCCGTTATTCATGCTGTCCCGTGCCTCCCCTGCTTGCCCCGTCGACCCATGGGGGTGTGTGTGGGGGGAAATGCGCCTCAACCGCGGTGGCCGAATGCCCCACGCCGCGACCACACCATATTAAGGCCGGCCGCAGCGCCGCGGTGCCACGTAGCACGGGGGAGGTCATCCAATTCCCTGATCGCCGGAAACCGTGAAAATTAATCCCGATAAGGGTCTCTCGGATAAAAACCGGTCGGCCAGGCGACCTCCCCTCGGAGCTCTATGGGGGGGGGGGGGGGAATGAGTGCAGGTGTGTTCATGTGAGGTGAGGTGAGGGGGACGCGGGGTCGGCTCCATTGCTTGGTGGTGGCGAGGTCGGGGATTTGGTGCCTGCCGAACGGCTTCGTGGCGGCGGCATCACATAGCCCTCCGAGGTGCCAGTCCCTGTCCCGGGTTGACTGGAGCACCTCGCTTGGGCCGCGCCCACGAGGAAACGTTGCGGGGTCCAGGGGATCCGTCCGGACCTGGTGGCTGGCCTCGGGGCGGGTGGTTCCGTCCTCTGTAGCTCCTGCGGCGGTCTCCTCCTCCACTCCAGCGGCTCTCCCCGTCCCCCGGCACCTGTGGGCTGGGGCACAAACTCAGCAGCGGAAGGGTTTAGTGGCCGTCGTCCGCGCCGTCTCCGGACTGGATCGGGGCGTCTCGGGGGCCCGGCGGGGCCCATGTAGTGTGCGAGGCCCCCCAACACGAGGGGTGCGGGTACTCCGGGATTTCGGGGCTTTCGGGTGACGGAGTCCTCTCTCGCCGGGGCCGCTTTCCATGGTTTTAAGCGGCGGACATTGACCACCGTCTCTCGACCCCTCTCCCCGCCGTAAATTAGTACCGTCCAGGGGGATATCTGCCGCACCACGGTCCAGGGTCCCCGCCAGTAGGTCGTCAGTTTCCCCACCTGCCCGGCCCCGACGCGAGGGGTGTGTAGCCACACCTTAGCGCCTGTCAGGAATAAGGGGGGTTCCATGCGGGGGCGGGTGCCCTGTTCCTGCCGCCGATGCGCGGCTTCCCCTTGCGGGTATGCTCGGCCTCAGGCTTCTCGCAGGGTCTCCAACAGGTGTTCCACGGGGCGGCTTCCCTCCTCCGGCTGGGCGGAAGGGACGCCGAATAGCAGATCTGCGGGTAAACGAGACTCACGGCCGAACATCATTAAAAACGGGGTTTGTCCCGTCGACGTGTGTACGGTGGTGGCGTAGGCGAAAAGGGCGTAGGGGAGGTGTTCGTCCCAATCCCGTTGATTTGCGGCCGCCATACGTTTGAGTTTCCCCGCTAGGGTCTGATTCATGCGCTCTACCATACCGTTCGCTTGGGGGTGATACGCTGTGGTTCGGTCCTTCTGGATTCCGAATTCTCGGCACAGTGCCTGGAACAGCTCGGCCTCGAACTCGCTACCCTGGTCGGTGAGGACTCGTTCCGGGATCCCGTGCTTGAGTACGTAATGTTCTACGAATGCCCGGGCCACCACCAAGGCCATTTTATCAGGGATGGCCACTGCCACGGGGTAGCGGGTGAAATACTCTACTGCGACTAGAATATACCGGTTGCCTCGATGGGATCGTGGGAATGGCCCCTGTAGATCGATCCCGACCAGCTGATTCGTGCGGCTGACGCGGAACGGCCTTAGGGGTACCTGGTATCGTGCCGGTTTCGGCCCGCACTGGTGACAGGCGCGGCAGCCCTGTACCCAGGCCGCCACGTCTTGTGCCAATTTGGGCCAGAGATACTGGCGACGCAGGGTCTCTCGAGTGCGTCGTTCCCCATTGTGGCCACCGAGTGGGTGGTCATGCACCAGCCGTAGTAGCTGGGGTCGCACCTGGGCAGGAACACAGATGCACCCCGGCTGGCCGGCCTCGGTTAACTCCCGTACCACTCCGTTCTGCACACACAACCGGGCATACAAACCGCTCCAGGGTCCTGGTAGGGCGCTCTTTTCCTCCCGCAGTGCCGCCTCCACGGCCGCCAGATCCGGATCTCGCTGCTGGGTCTGTCTCAGCTGCTCGTCGTTCAGGCCCGGGAAGGCGCAGCCGACGTCCTCCTGGATCCGTCCGATCGGGTCCCGAGCCGCGGGTCCCGCGCTTGCCGGGCGGTCGACGGGATCCTCGGTGCCACCTGTGAGGGTCTCTGTGGCGCACACTGCACTCTCTCTCGCTGGGGGGGGGTCAGTGGCCGCGGCCTCTCGGGGGTCCGTTGCCTGCCGGCAGCGTCCCCCCGTGAAACAGGGGCAGGCCTCCTCCGCCCTTGTCTCGGCGTACACCGTGGGCCGCCTCGACAAGGCGTCCGCGTTTGCATGCGTTCGGCCAGCCCGATACTCGATTTGCAGGTTGTACTCCTGCAACTGCGCCAACCAACGGGCCATCTGCCCCCGCGGCTCCTTGAATGTAAGAAGGAACTGAAGAGCATAATGGTCAGTGCGTACGCGACATCTCCGGCCGTACAAATACGGCCGGAACTGTTTACATGCGAATATCACAGCGTACAACTCTTGGCGGGTCACGCAATAGTTCAGCTCGGCCCCACTCAAGGTCCGGCTGGCGTACGCGATGACTCGTTCCGTCCCATCCTGTACCTGTGACAACACCGCGCCCAGCCCGCTGCTGCAGGCGTCGGTGTCCAAAATAAAATCGGTGGTAAAATCGGGGAAAGCGAGGGTGGGGGCGTGGGTGAGGTGGTCTTTGAGAGTGGTGAAGGCCGTCTGGCAGGCCCCCGTCCACTGATAGAGGTGCTTAGGGGAGGTGAGTTGGGTGAGGGGGCGTGCAATCTCGCTGAATCCCTTTACAAATCGACGATAATAGGTGGCGAGCCCCAAAAATGATCTGATCTCTGTCAGATTCCTTGGCCGTGGCCACTCCACTACGGCGCGTACCTTCTCCGGATCGGTGCGCACGCCTGCCTCGCTGACGCGATGCCCCAGGTACCCCACCTCGCGTTGTGCGATGTAACACTTACGTGGCTTGAGCTTGAGATGAGCCGCTCGCAGTCGCTGGAACACCTCTCGTAGCCTGGACCAATGCTCAGACAAAGATCTACTGAACACGATCACATCGTCCAAGTAAATCAGGCACTGTTCCCATTGCAAACCCCGCATCACCAACTCCATCAGCCGCTGGAACGTCGCGGGTGCATTGGTGAGTCCAAACGGGAGTACTCGAAACTCGAATAGTCCCATCGGGGTGGTGAATGCGGTTTTCGGCCGATCCTCCTCCGCCATCTCCACCTGCCAGTACCCGGACGCGAGATCGAGGGTGGAAAAATATCGCGCTCCGGCGAGGCTGTCAAAAGTGTCGTCGATGCGGGGTATGGGGAAGGCGTCGCCGAGCGTGACTGCGTTCAGTTTACGATAATCGACGCAGAACCGGGTTGACCCATCCTTTTTCGTTACTAGTACCACCGGGGCTGACCAGGGGCTCGCCGAGGGCTGAATTATGTTATCGCGAAGCATGTCCCCAACCGCCTCTTTGATCTGGGTGCGTTCGGGTGCGCCCACTCGGTATGCAGGGAGTTTGATGGGTCGGGCTGCACCGGTGTCAATTTGGTGCTTAACAAGGTCGGTCCGACCCACGTCCGAGTCGTGTTCGCTGAACACGTCGGCATACTCCCGCAGTAACTCGCACAGCCGATCGCCCTCTCCCTTAGGTAAGTCCGCCCATGGTACATGTAACGCGTCGAGCAGGGGAACGACCTCGGCTCGGGGAGTCGGGCCGACTCGCCAGGCCAGGTCCTGCTCACCCTCAGGACGACCGGGGTCCTCAGCCCAGAGTGCGAACACCGAGTCGTTAGAGTGGCGTGCGTGCAGGGGGTGTACTGTGGCTATCGGGGTGCGCCGTCGCAGTATCGCTGGGGTATTGTGGGGGTTAAACATCCGCATAAACAATCGGTCCCCATCTGCGTTTACCAACGTGGCGGATCCCACAACCCCATACCGTTTTGCCAACTCCGGGTGAGGAGTTAGCATTACCTCCCCTGATGGTCGGAGCGCGGGGTCGGTGGGGGATGTTGCCACCGGCACCAGCATCTCGGTGAGCGGGCCGATGGTGACTGCCGTCGCCAGGATAGCGGCCACAGGTGCAAAGCGAAGGCGCGTTGGTTCTCGTCCCAGGAACGGTATCCGCTCGCCGTTGCTCTCCATGGTGGCGCATCGCTGGCGGGGTTGCACGTTGAGTCCCAACCGTTCTAGGAGATCGGTGCCTGCGATACACTCGTGACACAACGCACTCGACACGTAGAACTCCTGCGTGCACACCTGGCTGCCTATGCGGACCTCTAGGGTGGCTCTCCCCAGCAGCCCCATTCCGGCTCCGCTCGCCGTGTGCAGCGCGCGGTCCGGTGCCTGCAGGTGACGCACGTCGACCCCGATCGCGCTGCAGTGCGCTGCGCTCACGAGCGAGGCCACCGCCCCCGTGTCCAGCAGGATTCGGGTACGCACTCCGTTTACCTCCCCTTCCCCCAGCGACGTGGCCCCCGTGATCCCCGCCACCAGCTCCCGCAGCCAGTCGCCAGGAGTCGCCGTTTCCGTGGGCGTTGTTGCTGGAACCTGTGTGGAGATCACTCGCTCGCCATTATTCTCATTATCGTCTATTTGTATCGGGACCGCGTCGATTGCACCCCTAGTTGGTCCGCTCACTAGGAGGCGTTGGAGTTTAACCCCCGCGCCTGCCTAGCTCGGGTGATTTCAGGACAGTCTCTCACTAGATGCCCTCGGCGATCGCACATATAACATGCCCGGGGAGGGGGGGCGGTTCCGTAGCGGGTCCCCTGTCCGCTCCCTCCCCCCCCATTACGCCGCTGTCCACCCTCTGCCTCTAGTCGGGCTACCCTCCCAGATAACCCTCCCACCGTGGCGCGTAGGTCCCCCATTTCGGATCGGATGGTCTCAACGGAGGATTGCAGTTGGGTCATATTTTTATTCGTTTCCTCGCGTACCTGGGTTACCCTCTCACCTACTTGGTTTACCTTGTTGTCTATCTGGGTTACCTGGCCGGAGACATCCTTTATACCCGTTTGTATACCGGCAACCCATCCCGGGGTTGTCTCGCGGGACACTGGAGGCTCTCTTTCCCGGCCCCTTACCGTCCTCGCGAGCTCCTGTTACTCCTCCTCGTCTTCCGAGAGCAGGCTCGCAATGGCGCGCTCTCGTCCCAGCCCCCGGAGCTGCGCGCGTTCGCTGTGAATTCTTTCACACTTACGTGCGCGCTCGACAAGGGCGTTAAAGGGAAGACGTGGGCAGCTCATGTCTGGCTGCCACCACGCCGTGCGAGACAGGTACCGCTGGATTTTCTCGGCGGCCAGTTCCTCAATAACATCAGTTGCGTACCCCGGGCGTGCGATCTTTGTTAACTCGCGCACATCCTCGGCGTAATCACGTAGATCTTCGCCAGGTTGGCGCCGGCGCGCCTCTAAGGCCGATTTTGCTTCCTCCTCGTCACGCGTGCCAAACCGCTGATCGAGTCGGCGCATCAGCTCCTCTAGCTGTGTCTGTGCGCTCGCGGGTAACGCTTCTACAAAATCGGCTGCCCGCCCATCAAGATTCATATTAAGTTGACGTACTGCCTGCGCGTCCGTCCATCCATTAATTTCCTTGGCCCCTAAGAGATTGCGGGCGAATGCCTTCCACGAAGGGGCCCCCCGGCCGGTAAATATTAGTCTTATTTTAGCGTGAGGTAACGCGGGGGTCCGTACCGCTTCCGACACCAATTTGTGGGGGTCGCTAGCCCCCGAGATCCCTCCCTCGATAATGTTAACGGCCGGGCTAGCATCATCAATCGCCCCCCCGCTGCTAAGCGAACCGCTGCTAAGTTCCTCACCCATGGGGTGGGAGCCGTCGCCCGAGGATTCCACTCCACCGCGGGTCCGCGTAGCAGGTGTGGTGCCACAACGACGGGGCCGCTCTGCCGAACCAGGGAGCCGCCCGGCTTCCCCCACCGCACTGCCCCCCATCACCCGCCCCACATAAGCACACACCCGCACGCATTCCCCCCCCCCATAGAGCTGGAAGGGAAGGTCACCTGATCGACCGGTTTTTATCCGAGAGACCCTTATCGGGATTAATTCTCACGGTTTCCGGCGATCAGGGAATTGGATGACCTCCCCGTGCTACGTGGCACCGCGGCGCTGCGGCCGGCCTTAATATGGTAGGTCGTGGCGTGGGGCATTCGGCCACCGCGGTTGAGGCGCATTTCCCCCCACACACACTCCCACGGGTCGACGGGGCGAGCAGGGGAGGCACGGGACAGCATGAATAGCGGGGTCACAGGGGCTGTTGCGCATAGTCATGGAGGGTTGGGATAATTGCGCTTGAGCGCGCAGGCCCCATTGTTAGGGAGGGTAAGGGATTAAGTAGGATTTACGCCTTGCACGCGGCACACTGATTAGCATATCAACAGCACCCAGAACCGCCGTGCGCGTGCCAGAGGATCGCGAGCCCATTGTTTAGCGCAGCATCCCCTTGAAGGTAGGGAGGATAAATAGAGGGGCGCAGAGGGAAAATAGCTCCCTTCTCTCCAGGCCAGCGGACCAGCAGGACTTCCAGCCAGCGACCCGGACGTCCGTGCGACGCATCGAGGTACGCTGTTAGCGCAGAGAGCAGCGAACCTCCGCGGGCACCAAGCAGTGAGTGGGGAGGTGAAGTAGGGTATCGTAAGCCGATAAATAGGGAATAGGTACAGGTTTAGTGGAATAGGCCAGCCTCGTCGACTCACTGATTCCACATCAATTCGCAGGTAGCATATAATAAATCATTAATAGCGAAGCGTGGTCTCGCGTGATCTTGTCGTGCGGTGTGAGCGTGTGGGTGCGCTGTGTGCACAGTGGTTCGCCACGTGAGTGAGCGCTGCGCGGAGCTGAGCGCGCGGGTTGCGCGTGGGTACGCAGTGATTCTGTGGTGCTGCGGCTCGCCTCGGGGGAGCGCTGCGCAGAGCGGTGAGAGAGTGGGTGTCGCGTGTGTTCGCTCCGTGTGTGATACAGGCGCGCGAGTATAACGTGAGTTGAGTTGGAGTGCGCGGAGCGGCGTGTGTGTGGGCGTGCGTGCGTTCGCCCCGCGTGGGTTGCAGGCGCGCGATTAGGAAAGGGAAGTATCATAGTAGAGAGGGGCAGAATACTAATCGGTAATTAACCATGCCCATTACGCGGACCCGCGGTGGAGGGGAATCCGCGGGCGACGGCTCCCACACCATAGGTGAGGAACTTAGCAGCGGTTCGCTTAGCAGCGGGGGGGCGATTGATGATGCTAGCCCGGCCGTTAGCGTTATCGAGGGAGGGATCTCGGGGGCTAGCGACCCCCACAAATTGGTGTCGGAAGCGGTACGGACCCCCGCGTTACCTCACGCTAAAATAAGACTAATATTTACCGGCCGGGGGGCCCCTTCGTGGAAGGCATTCGCCCGCAATCTCTTAGGGGCCAAGGAAATTAATGGATGGACGGACGCGCAGGCAGTACGTCAACTTAATATGAATCTTGATGGGCGGGCAGCCGATTTTGTAGAAGCGTTACCCGCGAGCGCACAGACACAGCTAGAGGAGCTGATGCGCCGACTCGATCAGCGTTTTGGCACGCGTGACGAGGAGGAAGCAAAATCGGCCTTAGAGGCGCGCCGGCGCCAACCTGGCGAAGATCTACGTGATTACGCCGAGGATGTGCGCGAGTTAACAAAGATCGCACGCCCGGGGTACGCAACTGATGTTATTGAGGAACTGGCCGCCGAGAAAATCCAGCGGTACTTGTCTCGCACGGCGTGGTGGCAGCCAGACATGAGCTGCCCACGTCTTCCCTTTAACACCCTTGTCGAGCGCGCACGTAAGTGTGAAAGAATTCACAGCGAACGCGCGCAGCTCCGGGGGCTGGGACGAGAGCGCGCCATTGCGAGCCTGCTCTCGGAAGACGAGGAGGAGGAACAGGAGCTCGCGAGGACGGTAAGGGGCCGGGAAAGAGAGCCTCCAGTGTCCCGCGAGACAACCCCGGGATGGGTTGCCGGTATACAAATGGGTATAAAGGATGTCTCCGGCCAGGTAACCCAGGTACGCGAGGAAACGAATAAAAATATGACCCAACTGCAATCCTCCGTTGAGACCATCCGATCCGAAATGGGGGACCTACGCGCCACGGTGGGAGGGTTATCTGGGAGGGTAGCCCGACTAGAGGCGGAGGGTGGACAGCGGCGTAATGGGGGGGGAGGGAGCGGACAGGGGACCCGCTACGGAACCGCCCCCCCTCCCCGGGCATGTTATATGTGCGATCGCCGAGGGCATCTAGTGAGGGATTGTCCGGAAATCACCCGAGCTAGACAGACGCGGGGGTTAAACTCCAACGCCCCCTAGAGAGCGGACCAACTAGGGGTGCAATCGACGCGGTCCCGATACAAATAGACGATAATGAGAATAATGGCGAGCGAGTGATCTCCACACAGGTTCCAGCAACAACGCCCACAGAAACGGTGACTCCCGGCGACTGGCTGCGGGAGCTGGTGGCGGGGATCACGGGGGCCACGTCGCTGGTGGAAGGGGAGGTAAACGGAGTGCGTACCCGCATCCTACTGGACACGGGGGCGGTGGCCTCGCTCGTGAGCGCAGCGCACTGCAGCGCGATCGGGGTCGACGTGCGTCACCTGCAGGCCCCGGACCGCGCGCTGCACACTGCGAGCGGAGCCGGAATGGGGCTGCTGGGGAAAGCCACCCTAGAGGTCCGCATAGGCAGCCAGGTGTGCACGCAGGAGTTCTACGTGTCGAGTGCGTTGTGTCACGAGTGTATCGCAGGCACCGACCTCCTAGAACGGTTGGGACTCAACGTGCAACCCCGCCAGCGATGCGCCACCATGGAGAGCAACGGCGAGCGGATACCGTTCCTGGGACGAGAACCAACGCGCCGCCGCTTTGCACCTGTGGCCGCTATCCTGGCGACGGCAGTCACCATCGGCCCGCTCACCGAGATGCTGGTGCCGGTGGCAACATCCCCCACCGACCCCGCGCTCCGACCATCAGGGGAGGTAATGCTAACTCCTCACCCGGAGTTGGCAAAACGGTATGGGGTTGTGGGATCCGCCACGTTGGTAAACGCAGATGGGGACCGATTGTTTATGCGGATGTTTAACCCCCACAATACCCCCGCGATACTGCGACGGCGCACCCCGATAGCCACAGTACACCCCCTGCACGCACGCCACTCTAACGACTCGGTGTTCGCACTCTGGGCTGAGGACCCCGGTCGTCCTGAGGGTGAGCAGGACCTGGCCTGGCGAGTCGGCCCGACTCCCCGAGCCGAGGTCGTTCCCCTGCTCGACGCGTTACATGTACCATGGGCGGACTTACCTAAGGGAGAGGCCGATCGGCTGCGCGAGTTACTGCGGGAGTATGCCGACGTGTTCAGCGAACACGACTCGGACGTGGGTCGGACCGACCTTGTTAAGCATCAAATTGACACCGGTGCAGCCCGACCCATCAAACTCCCTGCGTACCGAGTGGGCGCACCCGAACGCGCCCAAATCAAAGAGGCAGTTGGGGACATGCTTCGCGATAACATAATTCAGCCCTCGGCGAGCCCCTGGTCAGCCCCGGTGGTACTAGTAACGAAAAAGGATGGGTCAACCCGGTTCTGCGTCGATTACCGTAAACTAAACGCAGTCACGCTCGGCGATGCCTTCCCCATACCTCGCATCGACGACACCTTCGACAGTCTCGCAGGAGCGCGGTATTTTTCCACCCTCGATCTGGCATCCGGTTACTGGCAGGTGGAGATGACGGAGGAGGATCGGCCAAAAACAGCATTCACCACCCCGATGGGCCTGTTTGAGTTTCGAGTGTTGCCGTTCGGACTCACCAATGCGCCCGCGACGTTCCAGCGGCTGATGGAGTTGGTGATGCGGGGCTTGCAATGGGAACAGTGCCTGATTTACTTGGACGATGTGATAGTGTTCAGTAGATCTTTGTCTGAGCATTGGTCCAGGCTTCGAGAGGTGTTCCAGCGACTGCGAGCGGCTCATCTCAAGCTCAAGCCACGTAAGTGTTACATCGCACAACGCGAGGTGGGGTACCTCGGGCATCGCGTCAGCGAGGCAGGCGTGCACACCGATCCGGAGAAGGTGCGCGCCGTAGTGGAGTGGCCACGGCCAAGGAATCTGACGGAGATCAGATCATTTTTGGGGCTTGCCACCTATTATCGTCGATTTGTAAAGGGATTCAGCGAGATTGCACGCCCCCTCACCCAACTCACTTCCCCTAAGCACCCCTATCAGTGGACGGGGGCCTGCCAGACGGCCTTCACCACTCTCAAAGACCACCTCACCCACGCCCCCACCCTTGCTTTCCCCGATTTTACCACCGATTTTATTTTGGACACCGACGCCTGCAGCAGCGGGCTGGGCGCGGTGTTGTCACAGGTACAGGATGGGACGGAACGAGTCATCGCGTACGCCAGCCGGACCTTGAGTGGGGCCGAGCTGAACTATTGCGTGACCCGCCAAGAGTTGTACGCCGTGATTTTCGCATGTAAGCAGTTCCGGCCGTATTTGTACGGCAGGAGATGTCGCGTACGCACTGACCATTATGCTCTGCAGTTTCTTCTTACATTCAAGGAGCCGCGGGGGCAGATGGCCCGGTGGTTGGCGCAGTTGCAGGAGTACAACCTGCAAATCGAGTATCGGGCTGGCCGGACACATGCAAACGCGGACGCCTTGTCGAGGCGACCCACGGTGTACGCCGAGACGAGGGCGGAGGAGGCCTGCCCGTGTTTCACGGGGGGACGCTGCCGGCAGGCAACGGACCCCCGAGAGGCCGCGGCCACTGACCCCCCCCCAGCGAGGGAGAGTGCAGTGTGCGCCACAGAAACCCTCACAGGTGGCACTGAGGATCCCGTCGACCGCCCGGCAAGCGCGGGACCCGCGGCTCGGGACCCGATCGGACGGATCCAGGAGGACGTCGGCTGCGCCTTCCCGGGCCTAAACGACGAGCAGCTGAGACAGACCCAGCAGCGAGATCCGGATCTGGCGGCAGTGGAGGCGGCACTGCGGGAGGAAAAGAGCGCCCTACCAGGACCCTGGAGCGGTTTGTATGCCCGGTTGTGTGTGCGGAACGGAGTGGTACGGGAGTTAACCGAGGCCGGCCAGCCGGGGTGCATCTGTGTTCCTGCCCAGGTGCGACCCCAGCTGCTACGGCTGGTGCATGACCACCCACTCGGGGGCCACGATGGGGAACGACGCACTCGAGAGACCCTGCGTCGCCAGTATCTCTGGCCCAAATTGGCACAAGATGTGGCCGCCTGGGTGCAGGGCTGCCGGGCCTGTCAGCAGTGTGGGCAAAAGCCGGCGAGGTACCAGGTACCCCTGAGGCCGTTCCGAGTCAGTCGGACGAATCAGTTGGTCGGAATCGACCTGCAGGGGCCCTTTCCACGATCCCACCGGGGCAACCGATATATTCTCGTAGCGGTGGAATACTTCACCCGCTACCCCGTGGCGGTGGCTATCCCGGATAAAACAGCCCTTGTAGTGGCCCGGGCCTTCGTGGAAAACTACGTACTTAAGTGCGGGATCCCCGAACGAGTCATTACCGACCAGGGTAGTGAATTCGAGGCCGAACTATTTCAGGCGCTGTGCCGAGAGTTCGGGATCCAGAAGGACCGAACCACGGCGTATCACCCCCAGGCGAACGGGATGGTAGAGAGGATGAACCAGACTCTGGCCGGGAAGCTTAAACGCATGGCGGCCGCGAATCAACAGGACTGGGACGAACACCTTCCCTATGCCCTGTTCGCCTACACCACCGCCGTTCACACCTCTACAGGACAGACCCCGTTCCTAATGATGTTTGGTCGCGAGTCTCGCCTGCCCGCAGATCTGCTGTTCGGTGTTCCTCCGCCGCAACGGGAGGAAGGGAGCCACCCCGTGGAGCACTTGCTGGAGACCCTGCGAGGGGCCAGGGGCCGAGCCGGCCCGCACGGAGAGGCCGCGCACCAGCGGCAAGAGCAGGGCGCCCGACCCCGTATGGAGCCCCCCTTCTACACTGCGGGCTCCGAGGTGTGGCTGTACACTCCCCGCGTCGGTGCCGGACAGGTGGGGAAGCTGACCACCTACTGGCGAGGACCCTGGATTGTGAGACGGCAGATCTCACCATGGACGGTGCTGATTCAGGGAGGAGAGAGGGGCCGGGAGATGGTGGTCAACATCCGCCGACTGAAGCCGTGGCGAGCAGCCCCCGAAGGGGGGAGCCCCGCCGTCCAAGTACCCCGAAACCCCGGGGTCCCCCCACCCCCCGTGCCCAGGGGCCTCGCGCAGTACATGGGCCCCACGGAGCCCCGGGCTCCGAGGGGCCCCGGGCGGGGCCGGGGGCGACGAGGACGGCGACCCTTAAACCCCACCGCCTCTGAGTTTGTTCCCCAGCCCGCAGGTGCCAGAGGCCGAGGGGAGCCGTTGGAATGGAGGAGGAGACCACCGCCGGAGCCCCAGGAGACGGAGCCGCCACCCCCGAGGCCAGCCACAAGGGCCGGGCGAATCCCGCGGACCCCGCGGCGATACCTCGTGGGGGCAACCCAGGCGAGGTGCTCCAGTCAACCCGGGACGGGGACTGGCACCCCGGGGGGCTATGTGGTGCCACAACGACGGGGCCGCTCTGCCGAACCAGGGAGCCGCCCGGCTTCCCCCACCGCACTGCCCCCCATCACCCGCCCCACATAAGCACACACCCGCACGCATTCCCCCCCCCCATAGAGCTGGAAGGGAAGGTCACCTGATCGACCGGTTTTTATCCGAGAGACCCTTATCGGGATTAATTCTCACGGTTTCCGGCGATCAGGGAATTGGATGACCTCCCCGTGCTACGTGGCACCGCGGCGCTGCGGCCGGCCTTAATATGGTAGGTCGTGGCGTGGGGCATTCGGCCACCGCGGTTGAGGCGCATTTCCCCCCACACACACTCCCACGGGTCGACGGGGCGAGCAGGGGAGGCACGGGACAGCATGAATAGCGGGGTCACAGGGGCTGTTGCGCATAGTCATGGAGGGTTGGGATAATTGCGCTTGAGCGCGCAGGCCCCATTGTTAGGGAGGGTAAGGGATTAAGTAGGATTTACGCCTTGCACGCGGCACACTGATTAGCATATCAACAGCACCCAGAACCGCCGTGCGCGTGCCAAAGGATCGCGAGCCCATTGTTTAGCGCAGCATCCCCTTGAAGGTAGGGAGGATAAATAGAGGGGCGCAGAGGGAAAATAGCTCCCTTCTCTCCAGGCCAGCGGACCAGCAGGACTTCCAGCCAGCGACCCGGACGTCCGTGCGACGCATCGAGGTACGCTGTTAGCGCAGAGAGCAGCGAACCTCCGCGGGCACCAAGCAGTGAGTGGGGAGGTGAAGTAGGGTATCGTAAGCCGATAAATAGGGAATAGGTACAGGTTTAGTGGAATAGGCCAGCCTCGTCGACTCACTGATTCCACATCAATTCGCAGGTAGCATATAATAAATCATTAATAGCGAAGCGTGGTCTCGCGTGATCTTGTCGTGCGGTGTGAGCGTGTGGGTGCGCTGTGTGCACAGTGGTTCGCCACGTGAGTGAGCGCTGCGCGGAGCTGAGCGCGCGGGTTGCGCGTGGGTACGCAGTGATTCTGTGGTGCTGCGGCTCGCCTCGGGGGAGCGCTGCGCAGAGCGGTGAGAGAGTGGGTGTCGCGTGTGTTCGCTCCGTGTGTGATACAGGCGCGCGAGTATAACGTGAGTTGAGTTGGAGTGCGCGGAGCGGCGTGTGTGTGGGCGTGCGTGCGTTCGCCCCGCGTGGGTTGCAGGCGCGCGATTAGGAAAGGGAAGTAT
Organism: Lethenteron reissneri; assembly: GCF_015708825.2. Classification (NCBI taxonomy): domain Eukaryota; kingdom Metazoa; phylum Chordata; class Hyperoartia; order Petromyzontiformes; family Petromyzontidae; genus Lethenteron; species Lethenteron reissneri. Next base: position 19,795 of record NW_026890962.1, read on the forward strand.
CATAGTAGAGAGGGGCAGAATACTAATCGGTAATTAACCATGCCCATTACGCGGACCCGCGGTGGAGGGGAATCCGCGGGCGACGGCTCCCACACCATAGGTGAGGAACTTAGCAGCGGTTCGCTTAGCAGCGGGGGGGCGATTGATGATGCTAGCCCGGCCGTTAGCGTTATCGAGGGAGGGATCTCGGGGGCTAGCGACCCCCACACAGGCATGGTTAATTACGTACGCGCACACCCACACACACAGCTCCGTACGGCACTCACTCTTGCGCTTCTCTGCGCCGCGCTGGCCGCTCACGTTACAATCGCGCACCTGGGGTACGCCGATTTCGCACGACGAGAGCTTACGCCTACACCGTACTACACGCGTTCACACTTATAACACGTAACGAGCACACGCAAGCGGGGCACACGCCGACACAACGACTAAAGTCGCCGCCGCCGTGCGCGCGAGATAAACCGTACAACAATGCGCAGCCGATTACGCTATGATCGCGCACCTGGGGGACGCCGATTACGCACGCTGCGAGCTTACGCACACACAGTACCACACGCGTTCCCACACGCTCACACTGCACGACAAGATCACGCGAGACCACGCTTCGCTATTAATGATTTATTACCTGATAACTAATGTTGAATTAGTGAGTCGACGAGGCTGGCCTATTCCACTAAACCGGCACCTATTCCCTATTTATCGGCTATGATTCTAATTCCCCTTCTTACTCACTGTTAAGTGTCCACGGCGGTCCGCTGATCCTTGTGTTAACCGCGTGCCTCGGTGCGTCGCACGGACGTCCGGGTCGCTGGCTCGAGCTGCGTCTGGTCGCCTGGCGCTGGAGTAAGAGAGCGATTTCCCCTCTGCGCTCCTCTATTTATCCTCCCTACCTCCAAAGGGGATGCTGCGCTGAACAATGGGCTCGTGCACCCCAAGCCCGCGCACGGCAGTCCCCAGGCGCTGTTGATATGCTAATCAGTGAGCGACGTTGGCGGCGTACATCCTAATTACTCCCTTACCCTTCCTAACAATGGGGCCTGCGCGCTCAAGCGCAATTATCCCAACCCCCCATGACTATGCGCAACAGCCCCTGTGACCCCGCTATTCATGCTGTCTCGTGCCTCCCCTGCTTGCCCCGTCGACTCGTGGGGGTGTGTGTGGGGGGAAATGCGCCTCAACCGCGGTGGCCGAATGCCCCACGCCGCGACCACACCATATTAAGGCCGGCAGCAGCGCCGCGGTACCACGTAGCACGGGGGAGGTCATCCAATTCCCTGATCGCCGGAAACCGTGAGAATTAATCCCGATAAGGGTCTCTCGGATAAAAACCGGTCGATCAGGTAACCTTCCCTTCCAGCTCTATGGGGGGGGGGGGATGCGTGCGGGTGTGTGCTTATGTGGGGCGGGTGATGGGGGGCAGTGCGGTGGGGGAAGCCGGGCGGCTCCCTGGCTCGGCAGAGCGGCCCCGTCGCTGTGGCACCACAGATGCAGTTGGCGTTACTGTACATTTATCTCTGGCCGTTGCACAAGCCATATCGGAATTTGCGACATGCTAAAACAATCAGTACAGTGTGACACCACCCGGGTAACTCCCGGGATCAAAATGGCCATTGGAAAGTGATCGCTTTATTGAGATGATTATGGTACTACCACAGGGTATTGTGAACGGTTCAGGAGGAGGAGAGGTCTGGATTTCTAAGTCTCACAGTACCGGTAAGAAGCGCCGGGTGGGGGATGCCCTCCACTGGGGTACAAATTCTGTCATTATTAGTATACGATCATGCAATGTTTCTATCTGCAAGCTGTCATAACTGAAACGATCCCCGTTATTGTTCGATTGAGAAATGGAGTGACCCACACCTCTGATATCATATGTGAGGAACCCAAAAATCTGATGCATGCGTAAAACACCCACAATGGGAATACGTAAACGTAAAAACACCAACAAAATATTTTTATATAAGAAAAAAATAGGTGGCCCCATAACGGATTTGTCTGTGTGTGTACATACAGACGGAGGATGCAGGGGCTAACCTGTGTGCGATCGAAACGGTGCAATTTCTGACCAATGTCACTGTGGATGGCGCACACGCTGACGCACACCGGAGCTGTGTCTTTGCGATGCAAGGGCATGGTGGATGGTGGAGCGCATATGGATGGTGCGTTACGAATAAAATAAAACAAAACAAACCGCTGGAAGCAGCCATGCGAGCAGGCTACCTTGAGAGCGATCGCGAATGGGTTGCGTGTCTGGAAGAATCCTCGCTCTTTCAGATGCCGTACCAGCTTCGTCTACTCTTCGCTACCATTCTGCTGTATTCCATGCCAGCAGATACCAAGGCTCTCTGGGATAAATTCTACGACGAATTGGCTCGCGATTACGAGTACCAGTACCGCCAGCTGACCAACAAAGAAGAAATGGTAAATCTTCTTGGTTCTTTCGGTAAAGTCACGTAGAAGGGAAATAATAAAATAATAAAAATAAAATATAATAAAATCATTCTCACGACGTTTTGGCCACAACGCAAGCAGCCGTCCTCAGGTGAAAACCAGGTCTGTCGAGGCGACAGCGTCTGAATGAAACAGCACACGTGCTTGGAGCATATATATAAGCTGGGTTCGAAGGGGGGGAAAGGGCGCCTTGACAAAATAATTTACATATCAAGAGGAATTTAGCATATTTATGGGAAATGCAGGTATGTGATTAGTACTACTTATGCCCGTGCATTATGCAGGATTAACAGCATCAAAGGGAGGGGATATGGGAAATGCAGGTATGTGATTAGTACTACTTATGCCCGTGCATTATGCAGGATTAGCAGCATCAAAGGGAGGGGATATGGGAAATGCAGGTATGTGATTAGTACTACTTGTGTAAGTGCATTATGTAGGATTAGCAGCATCAATGGGAGGGGATATGGGAAATGCAGGTATGTGATTAGTACTACTTATGCCCGTGCATTATGCACGATTAGCAGCATCAAAGGGAGGGGATATGGGAAATGCAGGTATGTGATTAGTACTACTTATACCCGTACATTATGCAGGATTAGCAGCATCAAAGAAAATAAAGAAATGGTAAAGTTCAAGACCATTAACAGCCTCCACGAGTTACTCACGGCAGGTGGGATGGCTCTGTCGGACTTTGACGACCTCCCCCAGCTTTCCGAGTACCCACACTTGGTCTTGGACTCGCTGCTTGAGAACAACCATATCCGCCGAGAATTGGACACGAAGGACTTCCCATTTCGACTTCGGCGCATGCAGTTCCCCATTGTCCCAGCATTCGCGATGACCATCAACAAGGCGCAAGGGCAAACTGTTCACAACCTGGGATTATATCTACCAACGCCATGCTTCTCGCACGGCCAACTGTACGTGGCACTATCGCGAGTCACGGCAAGATCCAACATCAAGGTGCTTATTGAGGGACCTCACGACGAGGAGGAAGACGGAGTGTACACGAAGAATATCGTGTATCGGCAGATATTTGAATAAGTTGCATTCTATATTTGAATAAGTTGCATTCTTTAATATTGTCGATTGAGCGTCTCATAAAAATGCATATAACCTCACAAAAATAAACATAAAACAATCACCAAAACATGTCTATTGTGTCCAGCCACTTTCAACTCCCCACCAACCAAGCATATACACACCGCCCGCGAAGCGGGCGGCGACTGCTAGTTCTCAGCTCAGACATGATCATCGAAATCATTTCCAAAGAAGTGTGGGGTCCTGCGAGAGCAGGTCCTGACTACAAACAGCTGGGCAGCAGAATCGGAAGTAGCTGCGTCGCCCTCGAAATGTGATGTTGCTGCTGTTGTTGTCGCTGCTGTTGTTGCTGCTGTATTGCTTCTGTTGCTGTGATATACGCAGGGAGGTGGTGTTCCGTGATGGGATGACGCCTTTGATTAAAGCCTCTGACCAAACTCACCCGATTGACGCCCTTGATCGTCGAATTTGATCAACTCTGATATTGTATACTCTCACATGTTAAGCTCTATCATAGTGAAACATAATATTATAACCTATGAAGTACAACCTATCCATTGTAACGCTGTAAAAGAATATTACCTATTGGGTTTCACTCCATCGTTGAGAAGGCCGCTCTCTTCCTATTATAAAGTTACATGCTAATTTCTCTGCATTCACTTTAAATCGAGGACAATGTTTTTCCATTTATTCAAAATAAGCGCACAATTACACACTGAGATGCACTTACATATTCATGCATGAAGCACAATGGGCACATTACTTTTCGGTATGTTAATAGACATGCGGATTGTACCTTCCAAAACTAACAATCGAATGCAAATATCCTGAAAGACAAAGGATTGGATCCTAGGGGGGGAGTTATAAGGCGGCTCAGAAGCAGAGCTCAATGCCATTTCGAGAGGGAATTTGATGAGGTTGGACGCTCGACTCGTCGCTCTGCTGAACGCCCTTCAACCGCGAGACAACGCAGCCTGGCGAGCACAATTGCCGAGTCGACTTTGCGTCGGGAGAGTTCGTGGCGACATCTTCAGACGGGTTCCAGACATCGATATACCGTGAATCTCCAAGTAAGTGTCTTTTTTGCGGACAAACTCTTAAACGTGTTCGTCGTCAAATAAGCGGCATTTTTTTGCGTCTCGGTTAGACGCGAGCGTCGTTCTTGTTTTAGCAGTTAACAAAAAACGCTAAACATCCTTGCGGACGATAGCGTACTTTTGCCTCGATAACACCGCTACTGTTACTACACTCACATGGAGCAGATACGCTCTCCACAGCCTCACGCACACGGAGACAAGAAGCCATTCAATTGCTCTGTGTGTGGGAAGGCATTTTCACGGCCATCACATCTTCAGAGACACCAGAGAACACACACGGGCGAGAAGCAATTCCCGTGCTCTGTGTGTTTGAAGGCATTTGCACACTCATCAACTCTTCAAAACCACCAGAGAACACACACGGGCGTGAAGCCATTCCTGTGCCCTCTGTGTGGGAAGACATTTGCACAGGCATCAACTCTTCAAGATCATGAGAAAACACACACGGGCGAGAAGCCATGGGGAAGGCATCGCCGAGCGTGACTGCATTTAGTTTACGGTAATCGACGCAGAACCGGGTTGACCCATCCTTTTTCGTTACTAGTACCACCGGGGCTGACCAGGGGCTCGCCGAGGGCTGAATTATGTTATCGCGAAGCATGTCCCCAACTGCCTCTTTGATTTGGGCGCGTTCGGGTGCGCCCACTCGGTACGCAGGGAGTTTGATGGGTCGGGCTGCACCGGTGTCAATTTGGTGCTTAACAAGATCGGTCCGACCCACGTCCGAGTCGTTTTCACTGAATACGTCGGCATACTCCCGCAGTAACTCGCGCAACCGATCGGCCTCTCCCTTAGGTAAATCCGCCCATGGAACATGTAACGCGTCGAGCAGGGGAACGACCTCGGCTCGGGGAGTCGGGCCGACTCGCCAGGCCAGGTCCTGGTCACCCTCAGGACGCCCGGGGTCCTCAGCCCAGAGTGCGAACACCGAGTCGTTAGAGTGGCGTGCGTGCAGGGGGTGTACGGTGGCTATTGGGGTGCGCCGTCGCAGTATCGCTGGGGTATTGTGGGGGTTAAACATCCGCATAAACAATCGGTCCCCATCTGCGTTTACCAATGTGGCGGATCCCACTATCCCATACCGTTTTGCCAACTCCGGGTGAGGAGTTAGCATTACCTCTCCTGATGGTCGGAGCGCGGGGTCGGTGGGGGATGTTGCCACCGGCACCAGCATCTCGGTGAGCGGGCCGATGGTGACTGCCGTCGCCAGGATAGCGGCCACAGGTGCGAAGCGGGGGCGCGTCGGTTCTCGTCCCAAGAATGGTATCCGCTCGCCGTTGCTCTCCATGGTGGCGCATCGCTGGCGGGGTTGCACGTTGAGTCCCAGCCGTTCTAAGAGGTCGGTACCTGCGATACACTCGTGACACAACGCACTCGACACGTAGAACTCCTGGGTGCACACCTGACTGCCTATGCGGACCTCTAGGGTGGCTCTCCCCAGCAGCCCCATTCCGGCTCCGCTCGCAGTGTGCAGCGCGCAGTCCGGTGCCTGCAGGTGACGCACGTCGACCCCGATCGCGCTGCAGTGCGCTGCGCTCACGAGCGAGGCCACCGCCCCCGTGTCCAGCAGGATTCGGGTACGCACTCCGTTTACCTCCCCTTCCACCAGCGACGTGGCCCCCGTGATCCCCGCCACCAGCTCCCGCAGCCAGTCGCCAGGAGTCGCCGTTTCCGTGGGCGTTGTTGCTGGAACCTGTGTGGAGATCACTCGCTCGCCATTATTCTCATTATCGTCTATTTGTATCGGGACCGCGTCGATTGCACCCCTAGTTGGTCCGCTTTCTAGGGGGCGTTGGAGTTTAACCCCCGCGTCTGCCTAGCTCGGGTGATTTCAGGACAGTCTCTCACTAGATGCCCTCGGCGGTCGCACATATAACATGCCCGGGGAGGGGGGGCGGCTCCGTAGCGGGTCCCCTGTCCGCTCCCTCTCCCTCCCCCAGTACGCAGTTGTCCCACATCGGACTCTAATTGGGCTACTCTCCCGGCCAGCCCCCCTACGGTCGAGCGTAGTTCCCCCATCTCAGACTGGAGGGTCTTCATATTTGTATTCGCTTCCTCGCGTACCTGGGTTACCCTCTCCCCTACTTGGGTTACCTTACCGTCCATTCGGTCTACTCGGCCAGCAATATCTCCCATGCCGGTCTGTAACCCAGCTACCCAACCCGGGGTTGTCTCGCGGGGTTTCTGGGCCTCTCTTGCCCGTCTCCCCATGGGGCTGGCGGGCTCATCCTCATCCTCCTCCTCGTCAGGGATCAGGCTCGCCACGGTGTACTCCTGTCCCGACCCTCGGAGCTGCGCGCGTTCGCTGGAGAGCTCCTCACACTCCAGCGCTTGCTCGACTAGGGTATCGAAAGGGAGGCCTGCGCTACTCTTTTTGGGCTGCCACCACGCGGTGCGAGCTAGGTACCTGAGTAGCTTGTCTGCAGCTAGCGCGTCAATGACCTCCTTCGAGAACTCTGGACGGGCGATCCGGGTTAGTGATCACACGTCCTCAGCGTAGTCTCGGAAGTCCTCGCCAGTTTGGCGTCGGCGCGCCTCTAAGGCGGTCTTCGCCCGTATCGCGTTGCGCGTGCCGAAACGCAGGTCTAATCTACGCATTAGTTCTTCTAGTTGGGTTTGCGCGCTTTCGGGTAGTGCCTCTACAAAGTCGGCTGCCCGCCCGTCTAAGTTTAACGTAAGATGTCGCAACGCCTGCGCGTCCGACCAGCCATTAAGCTCTTTAGCCCCTATGATATTACGGGAAAACGCTTTCCATGTAGGGGTCCCCTGGCCGGTGAACACATGCCTTACCTTTGCGTGGAGTAGCGCGCCACCTTCCCGTGAAGATGTGAGGGTTCGTCCCACTTCTGGCACCAGGTTGTTGGGGCCGCTGGTCCCCGGAGTCCCTCCCTGCTCCGTGCCTATGGCAGGGGCTCCGCCGTGCGCCGACCCCTCGCTGCTCTGCGAGCAGCTGCTGCCGTCGCTGGGCTCATCGCCCGACGGCTCCCCTCCCTGGTCCGTCCCTCCGCGAGCTCGTGTGAGAGGCATAGCTCGCCGCACGCCCTCGTTCACCTGCAGACGCTGCGTTGTCTCTCCACGGATCACGCGCTATTAAACGGGGGTCGGGGGCGAACGACGCTGCCCTCACACTGCGCGAGTCCCGGCGGCGACAGACGGATCGGGGACCTGCGGACGCACCGACCCCTTCACCCACACTACGAGCGCACACACCTGCACACACGCGACACCCACTCGTGCGCCGCTCTACGCAGCGCTCACTCACGTGGTGAACCACAGTGTACACACGCGCACCCACACGCTCACACTGCACGACAATATCACGCGAGACCACGCTTCGCTATTAATGATTTATTATCTGATACCTGGTAATTTAATGTTAAATCAGTGAGTCGACGAGGCTGGCCTACGCTGATACCTTTATACCTATTCCCGATTCATCTGCTATGATTCTAATTCACCTACTTACTTCCTGCTGGATGCCCACGGCGGTTCGTTGATCCCGTGCTCGCAGCGCACCTCGATGCGTCTCACGGACGATCGGGTCGCTGGACTGGAGAGCGTCCTGTCGCCTGGCGCTGGAGAGAAAAGAGCTATTTTCCCTCTGCGCCCCTCTATTTATCCTCCCTACCTCAAAGGGGATGCTGCGCTAAACAATGGGCTCGCGATCCTCTGGCACGCGCACGGCGGTTCTGGGCGCTGTTGATATGCTAATCAGTGTGCTGCGTGCAAGGCGTAAATCCTACTTAATCCCTTACCCTCCCTAACAATGGGGCCTGCGCGCTCAAGCGCAATTATCCCAACCCTCCATGACTATGCGCAACAGCCCCTGTGACCCCGCTATTCATGCTGTCCCGTGCCTCCCCTGCTCGCCCCGTCGACCCGTGGGAGTGTGTGTGGGGGGAAATGCGCCTCAACCGCGGTGGCCGAATGCCCCACGCCGCGACCACACCATATTAAGGCCGGCCGCAGCGCCGCGGTGCCACGTAGCACGGGGGAGGTCATCCAATCCCCTGATCGCCGGAAACCGTGAGAATGAATCCCGATAAGGGTCTCTCGGATAAAAACCGGTCGGCCAGGCGACCTCCCCTCGGAGCTCTATGGGGGGGGGGGGAAATGAGTGCGGGTGTGTTCATGTGAGGTGAGGTGAGGGGGACGCGGGGTCGGCTCCGTTGCTTGGTGGTGGCGAGGTCGGGGATTTGGTGCCTGCCGAACGGCTTCGTGGCGGCGGCATCACACTACCAAACCCTGCAGCCATAACTGGCTGCATGAGTCACTCCACAACAGTAGGAGCATCAGTCGGAGTATCAACATTTTTCAATGCACCTTTAAGATCAGCACACTAAATCAAAACACAGATCATACTTCATGTAAGCTGACGTGCGTAGCGATCGCTGTCGTGGTGGAGTTGACCATATTTTTCTGGGATAATCCCTTTTGACTCCACACCAAGCTGTCTTTTTGTACCATGTATAAGGTGCTACATTCGTGAACGAATGCACATAAATCAGGTTGATTCACGAGAACAGCATGTTCTTTTTCTGCCATAACAGAGAAAGAATGTATATATAACGTGACATTTTGGCAGACTGGCCCAACTTTATTATGCCCATAGGATAATGAAAGATAATAGGGTAAAACCTATTCTTATATTTTCACACACACTCACACACAGACCCACAGACTCACAGAGACCCACAGACTCACACAGAGACCCACAGACTCACACAGAGACCCACACTCCCACAGAGACCCACACTCACAGAGACCTACAGACTCACAGAGACCCACAGACTCACACACATACCCACAGACTCACAGAGACCCACAGACTCACACAGAGACCCACACTCACACAGAGACCCACAGACTCACAGAGACCCACAGACTCACACACAGACCCACAGAGACCCACAGACTCACACAGAGACCCATAGACTCACACAGAGACCCACACACTCACACACAGACCCACACACTCACACAGAGACCCACAGACTCACAGAGACCCGCAGACTCACACACAGACCCACAGAGACCCACAGACTCACACAGAGACCCATAGACTCACACAGAGACCCACACACTCACACACAGACCCACACACTCACACAGAGACCCACAGACTCACAGAGACCCACAGACTCACACAGAGACCCACACACTCACACACAGACCCACACACTCACACAGAGACCCACAGACTCACACAGAGACCCACACTCACACAGAGACCCACAGACTCACAGAGACCCACAGACTCACAAACAGGACCCACAGAGACCCACAGACTCACACAGAGACCATAGACTCACACAGAGACCCACACACTCACACACAGACCCACACACTCACACAGAGACCCACAGACTCACAGAGACCCACAGACTCACACACAGACCCACAGCGACCCACAGACGCACACAGAGACCCATGACTCACACAGAGACCCACACACTCACACACAGACCCACACACTCACACAGAGACCACAGACTCACAGAGACCCACAGACTCAAACAGAGACCCACACACTCACACACAGACCCACACACTCACACAGAGACCCACAGACTCACACAGAGACCCACACTCACACAGAGACCCACAGACCTCCCAGAGACCCACAGACTCTACCCACAGACCAACAGAGACCCACAGACTCACACAGAGCCCATAGACTCATACAGAGACCCACACACTCACACACAGACCCACACACTCACACAGAGACCCACAGGGACTCACAGAGACCCACAGACTCACACACAGACCCACAGAGACCACAGACTCACACAGAGACCCATAG
>NW_026890963.1:0-75000 GCF_015708825.2 Lethenteron reissneri
CCCCCACCACCATCACCACCACACACCACCACCACCCACACCACCATCCCACACCACACACCACCACCCACCCACCATCACCACCACCCACACCACCATCACCACCACCCACACCACCACCACCCACACCACCATCACCACCACCCACACCACCACCACCCACACCACCATCACCACCACCCACACCACCACCACCCACCACCACCATCACCACCACCCCCCCCCCACCACCATCACCACCACCATCACCACCTCCACGATACGTGATTGCCAGAGAAGGAGACAACAACAACGATGATGACGCGTTAAGTGCCACGCACAGGCCACGCCCACAGCTGAGGCTCAGCCAATCAGCCGCTCAGCCGCTCAGCCAATGAAGGTGATTGGTGGACACCCGCACGCAGCTGGGCGACAGCATTTAAATGCTCACGTCACCCTCCAGCACGTGGCGGTGGAGGCGGCGATGGCGAAGGTGGACAGGCCGGAGGAGGATCTGGGTGCATCTGCTGTAAGGGCACTCACTGGGTGCGACACTAGGAGCGTTCTCTCCTGTTTTTTCCTGTTCTCTTTTTGGCTGTTCTAGGCAGAGGGCCTGCCCATGATTGAGAAATGAATAACACATTTAAATAGGTGGTGGAGGAGGCAGTGGAGGCGGTGGTGGAGGTGGAGGAGATTGTGGAGGAGGAGACGGTGGTGGAGACGGAGGAGGTGGAGGAGGTGGTGGAGGAGGTGGTGGAGGAGACGGAGGAGGTGGTGGAGACGGAGGAGGTGGTGGAGGAGGAGGAGGAGGTGGTGGAGGAGGAGGAGGAGGAGGTGGGTGGAGGAGGAGGAGGAGGTGGTGGAGGAGGAGGAGGTGGTGGAGACGGAGGAGGTGGTGGTGGAGCAGGTGGCGGAGATTGTGGAGGAGAAGGTGGTGGAGGAGGAGGTGGAGGAGGTGGTGGAGGAGACGGAGGAGGTGGTGGAGACGGAGGAGGTGGTGGTGGAAGTGGTGGAGGTGGTGGAGACAGCGGAGGAGGAGGTGGTGGAGGAGGTGGTGGTGGGGGAGGAGGTGGTGGTGGTGGTGGTGGAGGAGGAGGTGGTGGAGGAGGAGGAGGTGGTGGAGGAGATTGTGGAGGTGGAGACGGAGGAGAAGGTGGTGGAGGAGGAGGTGGAGGTGGAGGAGGTGGCGGAGATTGTGGAGGAGAAGGTGGTGGAGGAGGAGGTGGAGGAGGTGGTGGAGGAGGTGGTGGAGGAGGAGGAGGTGGTGGAGACGGAGGAGGAGGTGGGTGGTGGAGGAGGAGGTGGTGGAGGAGGAGGAGGTGGTGGAGGAGATTGTGGAGGAGGAGGAGGTGGTGGAGGAGGAGGTGGTGGAGGAGGAGGTGGTGGTGGAGGAGGTGGCGGAGATTGTGGAGGAGAAGGTGGTGGAGGAGGAGGAGGAGGAGATGGTGGAGGAGGAGGTGGAGGAGGTGGTGGCGCAGAGTTTAGAATCTCCACTGGACGTGAGTAGACAACCGCCTGCACGACGATGACGATGATGACGATGATGATGCTGATGGTGCTTTTCGTGGCTTTTTGTTGCTGCATGATGATGGACAATGAAAACAGGTCCCTGCGGTGTGGGCTGGTAGGAACGAATAACCAAATAATATAAACATAATGTATTATTACACTTGTTTAGCCAGGAAAGCCCCACTGAGTCTAAAGGTTTTTGTAGGGTCCTGCCAAGTGTTTGCAGTAGGGGGCGATGTTGCTACACCGAATCGGACGATACGAAGGGAGAGTTTGAGGCCTAGTTCTAGGCTTTAGGCCTAGCTGTAGGCTTTAGGCCGCTGTGAGTTAATTTTTAATTTAAATGTTTAAGTTATTTATGTAAAAGCTTTAAATGTAAATGTTTTTATTTAAAAACATCAGTGAATGTAACATTGTTAAACATGAACTCCCTTTGACACACGCGGGGGTACGATACGAAGGGAGAGTTTGAAGCCTAGTTCTAGGCTTTAGGCCTAGCTGTAGGCTTTAGGCCGCTGTGAGTTAATTTGTAATTTAAATGTTTTAATTAAAAGCTATCTCAGGGAATTAGGCCGCTGTGAGTTAATTTGTAATTTAAATGTTTTAATTAAAAGCTATCTCAGGGAATTATAAGGGAATGTTACACTTGTTTAGCCAGGAAAGCCTCACTGAGTCTAAAGGTTTTGTAGGGTCCTGCCAAGTGTTTGCAGTAGGGGGCGATGTTGCTACACCTAATCAGACGATACGAAGGGAGAGTTTGAGGCCTAGTTCTAGGCTTTGGGCCTAGCTGTAGGCTTTAGGCCGCTGTGAGTTAATTTTTTATTTAAATGTTTTAATTAAAAATTAAAAACTATCTTAGGGAATGAGTTAATTTTTAATTTAAATGTTTTAATTAAAAACTATCTCAGGGAATTAAAAAACTATCTCAGAGAATTACAAGGGTATGTTACACTTGTTTAGCCAGGAAAGCGTCACTGAGTGTAAAGGTTTTTGTAGGGTCCTGCCAAGTGTTTGCAGTAGGGGGCGATGTTGCTACACGGACGGACGGACAAGATAATCTATTGTAGGCTGGTTCACTTCGTTCCTACCAGTATAAGTGAATATCACTTAGAGCCCCTTTGCTCTCTCCCACTTCTGCTCCAGCTGCAACAGAAGCTGCTCCAGTTGAGTCTGAAGATTCTGCAGCCGGAGCTGCGGCGGCTGCAGTGGCAGTAGCTGCCGGCGTCGTGGTCGTCTCTGGGCACGTTCCATTTGTGTCACTTGCAAGTCTCCGGGAGATGTCTTTTGTTTGACACGTGCTGAGTGAGCCCCGGGTCCTCCGATGCCACGACCCCCCTCCCCCTCCTCGACCATTCACTCAATCTTGAAATCTCGGAGCCGGTGGGGTGGGGGGTGCGACGTGGTGTTGGGTGTTTTTGTACGAATTAAAAGTCTTGATTCGATCGCATGATGAGAATAGGTTTCCTCTTTTTTTCTGGCAACAAAACAGCTGCGTCGAGATGTGTGTCAGGACACCGAACTGAAACCTTGTCACGAGGAATCATCTCTTGCGCTAAGCATGATGCTTGCGGTCAGAATGCGAACAAGAAACCTCCTCTGAGAGGAGTGCACGATGGCGATATCCGGTAACAATGTGTTCATGCGGGGCGTGGTGGAGCGTGGGCCACATTCAGGTGCGTGTGGAAGAGTAGGCCAAGCACCATCTTGAGCTCCCTCTCGGCGGCAGCGGCGGCATAAGCGAGACATTGCAGTGCTGCACGTTTGACCTTTACCATCTGTCAATATCTTCTTGGTTCTTTCGGTAAAGTCATCACGTAGAAAGGGAAGTAATAAAATAATAAAAATAAAACATAATACAATAATTCTCACGACGTTTCGGCCACAACGCAAGCAGCCGTCCTCAGGTGGAGAACAGGTCCGTCGAGGCGACAGCGTCTGAATGTCACGCTCCAGGCTTGGAGTGACTATTTAAGCTGGGATGGAGGGGGAAGAGCGTCTTGACAAAATAATTTGCATATCAAGAGGAATTTAGCACATTTATGGGAAATGCAGATATGCGATTAGCACTACTTGTGAAATGCGTAGGAGGCTTGGCGAGGGGTTTAAAGTCATTATGCCCATGCATTATGCAGGATTAGCAGCATCAAAGGGAGGGAGTAAGGTCAGAATAAAGGGAAGGAATGTTAATAATATGGCAGCTGTGAGTGTGAACGAGCCCTCTGTGTGAAGAAAGTCTGACTCAGCAGCTGTGAGTGTGAACGAGCCCTCTGTGTGAAGAAAGCTGACTCAGCTGCTGTGAGTGTGAACGAGCCCTCTGTGTGAAGAAAGTCTGACTCAGCAGCTGTGAGTGTGAACGAGCCCTCTGTGTGAAGAAAGCTGACTCAGCTGCTGTGAGTGTGAACGAGCCCTCTGTGTGAAGAAAGTCTGACTCAGCTGCTGTGAGTGTGAACGAGCCCTCTGTGTGAAGAAAGCCTGACTCAGCTGTGAGTGTGAACGAGCCCTCTGTGTGAAGAAAGCTGACTCAGCTGTGAGTGTGAACGAGCCCTCTGTGTGAAGAAAGTCTGACTCAGCTGCTGTGAGTGTGAACGAGCCCTCTGTGTGAAGAAAGTCTGACTCAGCGGCTGTGAGTGTGAACGAGCCCTCTGTGTGAAGAAAGCCTGACTCAGCTGTGAGTGTGAACGAGCCCTCTGTGTGAAGAAAGCTGACTCAGCTGTGAGTGTGAACGAGCCCTCTGTGTGAAGAAAGTCTGACTCAGCAGCTGTGAGTGTGAACGAGCCCTCTGTGTGAAGAAAGTCTGACTCAGCAGCTGTGAGTGTGAACGAGCCCTCTGTGTGAAGAAAGCTGACTCAGCTGTGAGTGTGAACGAGCCCTCTGTGTGAAGAAAGTCTGACTCAGCTGCTGTGAGTGTGAACGAGCCCTCTGTGTGAAGAAAGTCTGACTCAGCTGCTGTGAGTGTGAACGAGCCCTCTGTGTGAAGAAAGCTGACTCAGCTGTGAGTGTGAACGAGCCCTCTGTGTGAAGAAAGTCTGACTCAGCAGCTGTGAGTGTGAACGAGCCCTCTGTGTGAAGAAAGCCTGACTCAGCAGCTGTGAGTGTGAACGAGCCCTCTGTGTGAAAAAAGCCTGACTCAGCTGTGAGTGTGAACGAGCCCTCTGTGTGAAGAAAGCTGACTCAGCTGTGAGTGTGAACGAGCCCTCTGTGTGAAGAAAGCCTGACTCAGCTGCTGTGAGTGTGAACGAGCCCTCTGTGTGAAGAAAGCTGACTCAGCTCCTGTGAGTGTGAACGAGCCCTGTGTGTGAAGAAAGCTGACTCAGCAGCTATGAGAGTGAACGAGCCCTCTGTGTGAAGAAAGCTGACTCAGCTGTGAGTGTGAACGAGCCCTGTGTGTGAAGAAAGCTGACTCAGCTCCTGTGAGCGTGAACGAGCCCTGTGTGTGAAGAAAGCTGACTCAGCAGCTGTGAGTGTGAACGAGCCCTCTGTGTGAAGAAAGCCTGACTCAGCTGTGAGTGTGAACGAGCCCTCTGTGTGAAGAAAGCTGACTCAGCAGCTATGAGAGTGAACGAGCCCTCTGTGTGAAGAAAGCCTGACTCAGCTATGAGAGTGAACGAGCCCTCTGTGTGAAGAAAGCTGACTCAGCAGCTGTGAGTGTGAACGAGCCCTCTGTGTGAAGAAAGCTGACTCAGCAGCTATGAGAGTGAACGAGCCCTCTGTGTGAAGAAAGCTGACTCAGCTGTGAGTGTGAACGAGCCCTGTGTGTGAAGAAAGCTGACTCAGCTCCTGTGAGTGTGAACGAGCCCTGTGTGTGAAGAAAGCTGACTGAGCTCCTGTGAGCGTGAACGAGCCCTGTGTGTGAAGAAAGCTGACTCAGCAGCTGTGAGTGTGAACGAGCCCTCTGTGTGAAGAAAGCCTGACTCAGCTGTGAGTGTGAACGAGCCCTCTGTGTGAAGAAAGCTGACTCAGCAGCTATGAGAGTGAACGAGCCCTCTGTGTGAAGACAGCTGACTCAGCTGTGAGCGTGAACGAGCCCTGTGTGTGAAGAAAGCTGACTCAGCAGCTGTGAGTGTGAACGAGCCCTCTGTGTGAAGAAAGCCTGACTCAGCTGTGAGTGTGAACGAGCCCTCTGTGTGAAGAAAGCTGACTCAGCAGCTATGAGAGTGAACGAGCCCTCTGTGTGAAGAAAGCCTGACTCAGCTATGAGAGTGAACGAGCCCTCTGTGTGAAGAAAGCTGACTCAGCAGCTGTGAGTGTGAACGAGCCCTCTGTGTGAAGAAAGCTGACTCAGCTGTGAGTGTGAACGAGCCCTCTGTGTGAAGAAAGCCTGACTCAGCTGCTGTGAGTGTGAACGAGCCCTCTGTGTGAAGAAAGCTGACTCAGCTCCTGTGAGTGTGAACGAGCCCTGTGTGTGAAGAAAGCTGACTCAGCAGCTATGAGAGTGAACGAGCCCTCTGTGTGAAGAAAGCTGACTCAGCTGTGAGTGTGAACGAGCCCTGTGTGTGAAGAAAGCTGACTCAGCTCCTGTGAGCGTGAACGAGCCCTGTGTGTGAAGAAAGCTGACTCAGCAGCTGTGAGTGTGAACGAGCCCTCTGTGTGAAGAAAGCCTGACTCAGCTGTGAGTGTGAACGAGCCCTCTGTGTGAAGAAAGCTGACTCAGCAGCTATGAGAGTGAACGAGCCCTCTGTGTGAAGAAAGCCTGACTCAGCTATGAGAGTGAACGAGCCCTCTGTGTGAAGAAAGCTGACTCAGCAGCTGTGAGTGTGAACAAGCCCTCTGTGTGAAGAAAGCTGACTCAGCAGCTGTGAGTGTGAACGAGCCCTCTGTGTGAAGAAAGCTGACTCAGCAGCTATGAGAGTGAACGAGCCCTCTGTGTGAAGAAAGCTGACTCAGCTGTGAGTGTGAACGAGCCCTGTGTGTGAAGAAAGCTGACTCAGCTCCTGTGAGCGTGAACGAGCCCTGTGTGTGAAGAAAGCTGACTCAGCAGCTATGAGAGTGAACGAGCCCTCTGTGTGAAGAAAGCCTGACTCCGCTATGAGAGTGAACGAGCCCTCTGTGTGAAGAAAGCTGACTCAGCAGCTGTGAGTGTGAACGAGCCCTCTGTGTGAAGAAAGCTGACTCAGCAGCTGTGAGTGTGAACAAGCCCTCTGTGTGAAGAAAGCTGACTCAGCAGCTGTGAGTGTGAACGAGCCCTCTGTGTGAAGAAAGCCTGACAGCTCCTGTGAGTGTGAACGAGCCCTCTGTGTGAAGAAAGCTGACTCAGCTGTTGTGAGTGTGAACGAGCCCTCTGTGTGAAGAAAGCCTGACAGCTCCTGTGAGTGTGAGGTCACGTGACAGACCCTGCAGGTGCCATGGGTTGTACTGCTGTGCCAGGCTAGGTGCATGAGGAGGAGGTCACGTGACAGACCCAGCAGGTGCCATGGGTTGTACTGCTGTGCCAGGCTAGGTGCATGAGGAGGAGGTCACGTGACAGACCCAGCAGGTGTGTGTCTGTGTGCCTCTGTGGGTGTCTGTGTGTGTCTCTGTGAGTCTTTATGGGTGTCTGTGGGTCTCTGTGAGTCTCTATGGGTGTATGTGTGTCTCTGTGAGTCTCTATGGGTGTCTGTGGGTCTTTGTGGGTCTCTATGGGTCTCTGTGTGTCTCTGTGGGTCTCTGTGTGTCTCTGTGTGTCTCTGTGAGTCTCTAGGTGTCTGTGTGTGTCTGTGTGTCTCTATGGGTGTATGTGTGTCTCTGTTAGTCTCTATGGGTGTCTGTGGGTCTCTGTGAGTCTCTATGGGTGTATGTGTGTCTCTGTGAGTCTCTATGGGTGTCTGTGGGTCTTTGTGGGTCTCTATGGGTCTCTGTGTGTCTCTGTGGGTCTCTGTGTGTCTCTGTGGGTCTTTATGGGTCTCTGTGTGTCTCTGTGGGTCTCTATGGGTCTCTGTGTGTCTCTGTGGGTCTCTGTGTGTCTCTGTGGGTCTTTATGGGTCTCTGTGTGTCTCTGTGTGTCTCTGTGGGTCTCTGTGGGTCTCTATGGGTCTCTGTGAGTCTCTGTGTGTCTCTGTGAGTCTCTATAGGTGTCTGTGTGTGTCTGTGTGTCTCTATGGGTGTATGTGTGTCTTTGTGAGTCTCTATGGGTGTCTGTGGGTCTCTGTGAGTCTCTATGGGTGTATGTGTGTCTCTGTGAGTCTCTATGGGTGTCTGTGGGTCTTTGTGGGTCTCTATGGGTCTGTGTGTCTCTGTGGGTCTCTGTGTGTCTCTGTGGGTCTTTATGGGTCTCTGTGTGTCTCTGTGGGTCTCTATGGGTCTCTGTGTGTCTCTGTGGGTCTCTGTGTGTCTCTGTGGGTCTTTATGGGTCTCTGTGGGTCTCTGTGTGTCTCTGTGGGTCTCTGTGTGTCTCTGTGTGTCTCTGTGGGTCTTTATGGGTCTCTATGGGTCTCTGTGTGTCTCTGTGGGTCTCTATGGGTCTCTTTGGGTGTCTGTGTGTGTACACCTATGTTTACCACGCTGTGTGTGAACACCTGTTTACCAAATTGGCTCAACGTTGCATGTGTACAGGGTTTGAATAAAAATGTTTTCTCGATGGAATAATTTCTGCCCCTTTATATTTTTCAACGCTTTCACTTCACGTGATATTCCTCTGTAGTGTCGTGGCCAATATCTTGTAATAAAATGTTTAGTCTACTTCCTGGTGTCTGATCAATTAAACATTTTGCACACTGTGTTAAAATTGGCGTGTTAATTGTTGTGCAAGGTGAAAACGCCGCGGTCCCTAAACTGTGGAATCGGCTCGCACACCAATCAGGCGCCGCGCGTCTCAGGCGCGCCTGCCTCCGTTTGTGAACATCACTCGAAAAAAAAATAAGTACATTAAAGATTAATTAATAAAGCAATCAATAAAAATCGGCGTCAATCAATTGAGCGTCTCTTTAAAAGCAATGACATTTTTTTAATGGACGTCTTATTATTTAAATATTGCTTTGAGAGAATCAAGAACGCCGCGGTCCCTAAACTCTGGAATCGCCTCGCGCACGAAGCAGGCGCCACTGACGCGGGAACTTGTCAACACGCGGTGAGCGTGGAGCTCAAGTATCGAAACTACAAGTTTTATTATTCAACTTCATTCCTCTCTGTGTGTGTGTCGCGCTCAAGGCTCGTGGTCGAAACGTCGTCCACTTCCACCTTTCAATAAAAAATGTAAAAAAAAAATAATAATAAAAATGTATTTAAAAAAAATTTTATTCAAAAAATTAAATTTTAAAAATTTTTGTACAATTTTTTTAAGGAGTTTATTTTAGTGGATTTACCTATACAGTGCATGGGTCTCCTTGCATATCTAAACTATATTTATTGGTTCAACAACAACGAGAACACACGAGCTGACGCGAGGTCTGGCCTTGCGTAGTGAAGTGTTGCTGCGTGTTGTTGTTAAATTGCCTACACATTAGATTTAATGGATATTATTATTATTCCGTACAAACTTTGCTTTTGTGAGCAGGGCTTTACGTGAAGGGATGAGACAAATGCACGCCGCGTCTTTTTTTTATTTAAAATTGTTAAATGTATAAATATCAATGTCCTGGGTCACAGAAGCAAAGTTTTTGGGGAGAATTTATTTAATTTTTATTTATTTTAAATTTATTTTAGTATTTATTTCTACCTACGTGATTTTAACCTCAGAGTATGAATCCTTATAGTCACGAAAGCTTAAAATCTAGAATTTGTGGAGCTTAACAATATCCCACTTTCTCTACTAGTGAGTCACTAGCTACTAGGCAGTAACACTCTACCACTAAGGGTCAATGTTGTCACACTGTTGTTAGTGGAGTGGATTGTTCACTCAGCTTGTGTGTCCTGGGTCACAAATACAAAGTTTGTGTGGAGTATTAAGAGCCACTTTCTCTACTAGTGAGTCACTAGCTACTAGGCAGTAACACTCTCCCACTCAGGGTCAATGTTGATGTCACACTGTTGTTAATGGAGTGGATTGTTCACTCTGCTTGTGTGCTGGGTCACAAATACAAAGTTTGTGTGGAGTATTAAGAGCCCACTTTCTCTACTATTGAGTCACTAGCTATTAGGTAGTAACACTTTTTATTAATAAAAGTAAAATAAAATAATTATTTTATTTTAAAATAATTATTATAATTATTTATTTTAAAATAATTATTTTATTTTACTTTTATTAATTTTAATGTTTTGCCTAAGTGACTTTACCGAAAAAACCTAAAAATATGAAAGTAAAATAAAATAAGTATTTTATTTTACTTTTATTAATTTTATAAATTTTATTAATAATAAAAGTAGAATAAAATAATTATTAATAAAAGTAAAATAAAATAATTATTTTATTTTACTTTGATTAATTTTAATGTTTTGCCTACGTGACTTTACCGAAAAAAACTAAGAATATGAAAGTAAAATAAAATAAATATTTTATTTTACTTTTATTAATTTTATTAATAAAAGTAGAATAAAATATTTCTTTATTAATAAAAGTAAAATAAAATAATTATTTTATTTTACTTTGATTAATTTTAATGTTTTGCCTACGTGACTTTACCGAAAAAAACCTAAGAATATGAATCCTTGCAGTCACGAAAGCTTCAAATCTAGAATGTTTTCGTCACTGAATTATCTCCACACATGTTCTGCTCTTGGTTGTGGCGCGGGGTCTTTGGGGCCGTCCATAAATGACGTCACGCACCTGGGGGTGGGGGTCAGACATTTGTGACGGTGGGGGGTGGGGTTGAGAAATGTGACGTCACATCAAAATGCGTACATTTAAATTTAGAATTGTTTTATTTAAAGCTTTCGTGACTGCAGGGATTCATCTGGTTATAAGGTCGGTCGGCTACAGACATCAGCAGTCGGAGTTCATCACGACCACGGTGGTGAGATGTTGACTCCCTCGCCCGGTACACAAGCGCTCGTGGGTTCGATCCTTCGTACCAGGCGAGGGAGTTAACATCTCCCAGCCACCGTGATGATGACGATGAGTGAGATGTTGACTCCCTCGCCCGGTACACAAGCACTCGTGGGTTAGATCCCTCGTACCAGGCGAGGAAGTTAACATCTCCCAGCCACCGTGATGATGACGACGATGATGAGTGAGACATGACAACTCACAATATACAGCAGCAGCAGCAGCGGGCATCGTCGGGATGGAACCCACGACCTCTTGCGTACCGTGCGAGGTGTGTTGACATCGTCACCCCCGCTCCGCTTCTCTTCTGCACAGAGTCGCTGGCCATGAGAACTCCGATGGGTTCCGTCTCCCCGCCGCCGCCGCTGCTGCTGCTGGGACTCTGCGCCTTCGCACAGCTGGGGGCAGTCGCCAGCGCCGCCTGGTGGTCAGCGCCGCTGTCTTCCTCGTCACTCTTCTGCGATGAGCGCACAAGTTTCTCAGTTTATTTATTTTTGAGCAACCTTACCTAACGTCTTGCACACACCCCCCATACGGCTGCTTGTGTTTGGTTTCACACCGAGTAGCGGGCACGGCTTTCGTGACCAATATCATCCACAAGAGTTTTTTGGGGGGGTTAGATCGCGTGAATGTATAAATGTTGTCATTAAAAATATATCTAGCCACCACGATGATGAGAGAGACATGCAAACTCCAAATATACAGCAGCAGCAGCAGGCGTCAGGGTTGGGTTCGAACCTACTACCTCCTGCGTACCAGGCGAGGTAGTTAACATCTCCTAGCCACCGTGATGATAATGATGAGAGAGACACGCAAACTACAAATATACAGCAGCAGCAGCAGGCGTCAGGGTTTGGATCGAACCTACGACCTCCTGCGTACCAAGCGAGGTAGTCAACATCTCCTAGCCACTGTGATGATGAGAGAGAGAGACACGCAGACTCCAAATATACAGCAGCAGGTGTCAAGATTTTGATCGAACCTACTACCTCCTGCGTACCAGGCGAGGTAGTCAACATCTCCTGGCCACCGTGACCCCCCCCCACCCCCCCTCTGCAGGTCGCTGGCATTGTGGACACCCCGGGTGGACCCCTCCACGCATCCGCTGCTGTTGTGCAGCATGGCGCCGGGCCTGTCCCCCACACAGCGCCAAATCTGCCAGCAGCAGCCGCACTTCATGAAGCTCGTGGCCGAGGGCGTCCAGCTGGCGATCTCCGAGTACCGGCACCAGTTCCAGGCCAAGCGGTCCAACTGGACCACGCAGGATTGGCCCGCCCCTCTTCCTCGGGCGGGTAAGGAGATCATTAATTCTAGATTTGAAGCTTTCGTGACTGCAAGGATTCATATTCTTAGGTTTTTTCGGTAAAGTCATGTAGGTAAAACATTAAAATTAATAAAAGTAAAATAAAAAATAAAAATCATGACGTTTCGGAGGCAACACAAGCTTCCGTCTTCAGGTGGAACCGTCACAGCCACGACAGCTGTATCAAGTAAATGAGAGATTACAAGAGCTACCACTCCGTTTATATAATGGTTGGAGAGGGGGGAAGGGCCAAGTACGGCACACTTTTTATTAATTTGGTAATGTGAGGCTTAAGAGGCTGAGCCTTTGTTATGGAGAGGTATGGAGATCGTCACCCCGGGTCAGAGCCAGCGTCGAGCCTCTCCCGACAACAAGCGGGTTTCACTTTAGTTTGACCCCGAGCTACGATAAGCGGCTCCCAGAGGTCGCAGCGCCACCCGACACGGCCAACTAGTAAGCTTTGTCGTGTGAATAGAACGTGCCGATTCATGACTAGTTCAGCACTCGTGTGCAGTGTGGTAGTGTGGGTTCATTGAGAGATGCACCAACTCAGGAGGTGACACTTATTCTACGGACCGCAATGGGTTGACGACATCAATCGGGCCGACAATCGGCACGCTGCCCGACCCACAATGCCGAGCACGGAGACCCAGTGTAGCCAGGCCACGCCCCCTTCTAGAACCTTCCAACAGGTTCCCTGAGCTTCCTGACTGACCCCACTTCTACCTCTAGCCCAGACACGCCCCCTTCTAGAACCTTCTACCTCTAACCCAGACACGCCCCCTTCTAGAACCTTCTACCTCTAGCCCAGACACGCCCCCTACTAGAACCTTCTACCTCTAGCCCAGACACGCCTTTTTCTAGAACCTTCTACCTCTAGCCCAGACACGCCCTCTACTAGAACCTTCTACCTCTAGCCCAGATACGCCCCCTTCTAGAACCTTCTACCTCTAGCCCAGACACGCCCCCTTCTAGAACCTTCTACCTCTAACCCAGACACGCCTCCCTTCTAGAACCTTCTACCGCTAACCCAGACACGCCCCCTTCTAGAACCTTCTACCGCTAACCCAGACACGCCCCCTTCTAGAACCTTCTACCTCTAACCCAGACACGCCCCCTTCTAGAGCCTTCTACCTCTAGCCCAGACACGCCCCCTTCTAGAACCTTCTACCTCTAGCCCAGACACGCCTCCTTCTAGAACCCTCTACCTCTAGCCCAGACACGCCCCCTTCTAGAACCTTCTACCTCTAGCCCAGACACGCCCCCTTCTAGAACCTTCTACCTCTAGCCCAGACACGCCCCCTTCTAGAACCTTCTACCTCTAGCCCAGACACGCCCGCTTCTAGAACCTTCTACCTCTAGCCCAGACACGCCCCCTTCTAGAACCTTCTACCGCTAACCCAGACACGCCCCCTTCTAGTTGGTCATTGTGTGACGCGCCCACACTCGTGATTACCCCTCCTGCCAACAGGGGCCACCCTGTCACTGCAGAAGTCAACGATTCGCCACGTTCTGTCTGCGTGCCGAAGCCTTGCCCGTCAGACGCGGCGGCTGTTTTAACGACGTGACGTTTCTATTTCGGCGACCTCCGCTAGAAAGAGAAACGACAACCTCCATTATAGACAAATGATGACGTTTTTAGTGGGCGGGGGGGGTGGTGGGCCCCCCAGGCTCTCGCGAGGCCGCCTTCTTCACCGCCCTCACCGCCGCGGGAGTGGTGCACGTGGTGGCGCGCGCCTGCTACACCTCGCAGCTGATCCGCGACAGCTGCAACTGGACCTATGACCCCTTGCTGCACCACGGATATAACATCGAATACGGAGTCCATTTCGCCAAGGTGTTTGTGGACGCGAGCGTTCACGACCGCTGGAGGCGAGGGGGACAACGCAAGTCTTTGGCGAAACTCGTGCAGATGGATTTGCACAACTACGAAGTCGGTCGCGTGGTGAGTGGGCGGGTGGCTTGTGGGTATTGTCGTATGAAATGTTTTTTTATGGAAAAAAGTATCATCTTCTTGGTTCTTTCGGTAAAGTCATGTAGAATGGAAATAATACAATAATTAAAATAAAACGGCTATTTTATTATTTTTATTTTTATTCTTTTATTATTTCCATTCTACGTGACTTTACCGAAAGAACCAAGAAGATGAATCCCTGCAGTTACGAAAGCTTTAAATCGAAAAAGTATCATTTTATGAGATGCTGCACATTTATATAGTTGGCTCGGCTTGTTCAGCAGTTCTGCTGCTGTATCTTTCCACCCGATTGCTTGTGTTGCAGGTTGAAATGTGATTTCTTATTTGTCTACCTACGTGACTTTGCCGATCTAACCCCCCAAGTCGGCACGCTCGTGGTTCGTCATGAGCTGTTGAGCTGCTGCTCCTGCGAGTAGCAGCCTGGCTTTGCGCCACTACCCTTGGGTGCGGCACGGGCTAGAGAAGAGATGGAGTGATGTGGTACGGGAGGACGTGGAGCTGAGTGGACTTGCCGATGACCGGTACCAGCGGTGTCAAGATCGGCCTCTGTGGAGGAGGCTCGTGAAGGACGCTACTGGGCAGTTGGAGGCAGTCGCCCTCCAACAACAACGGAGGGCGGAGGAGCGACGCTCACAACAACGAGCGGAGCGCCGGGTGGCTAAAACACAGCAAGTTGGTACAGTAGGGGACACAGGTGGTGCATCAGCCAGTCATCTCGGTCATCTCGGTCAGTCGACCCGTGGCACCTGGGTCTGCCCCGTGACCTCCTGCCAGCGGGCGTTGGACACTTCACGTGGCCTCAAGGTGCACTTAGCCTGGCACAAGCGCCGTGGTGACGTCACCGCCACTTAGTGGCGAATGGCGGTTAGTAGTGACGAATGATGATGGTGGTGGTGGTGACTGTGGTAGTGACAATGACGGTGGTGGTGGTGACTGACTGTGGTAGTGACAATGACGGTGGTGGTGGTGACTGACTGTGGTAGTGACAATGACGGTGGTGGTGGTGGTGGTGACTGACTGTGGTAGTAACAATGACGGTGGTGGTGGTGGTGGTGACTGACTGTGGTAGTGACAATGATGGTGGTGGTGGTGACTGTGGTAGTGACAATGACGGTGGTGGTGGTGACTATGGTAGTGACAATGACGGTGGTGGTGGTGGTGACTGACTGTGGTAGTAACAATGACGGTGGTGGTGGTGTTGTAGGTGGTGGAAGACCTGGCGTACTACTACTGCGGTTGCGACAACAGAACCGGTGAATGCGACAGAGTCTGCCTGCCGCTGCTCGAAGACTTTCGCGATGTCGGCGACTTTCTGAAGGTGAGCTCACGGCTGCCGGTGACGAGACTGCACCCGCAGGATTAATCTGACGATGACGACAACGATGATGACGACGACGACGACGATGTCAATGGCGGCTGCAGGAAAAGTACGAGAGAAGTTCCGCCATGCGGCTGGTGAGGAACAGCAGGAGCGGCGGCAGCGGCAGCGGCGCCGCCCGCTGGCGCCTGGAGCCGGTGAACGAGTGGTTGACGGCGCCCTCGGAGATCGACTTGGTCCACGTGAACGCCAGCCCGGAGCACTGCGTCCGTGGCAGCACCAGCGGCGCGGGGGGTGCGGGGCAGCGCTGCAACGACACCGAGCTACCCGAGGGGTGCACCGTCACGTGCTGTGACAGAGGATACGACATCTCACAAGGTGGGCCCCCCCCTCCGAAAATAGACTAAAACTATTCACTATGAGACATCTCCTTTACCAGTGGCAAAATATAGTGATGGGTTTTTACCCTTTCAACTGGTGCAAAAACTGACACCTTTATACAAGGCATCATGCTTGCAATAACCACAGCACAAGCAGGCAAAATGCAAACAAAAAGAAACAACTCTGATGATGGTATGCACTGTCCTTGAAGTTGATTGGTCCACACCCGAGACAGCTTTTCTTAGAGCCTAGTCTCACATGGTGTTGGACCAGATGACGCCAAAAGGCGTACAACTCAAAAACAGCGCACTATCAGAGTATTGAGAGCTCGGGGTAAGCATTTACACTATGAGACATCTCCTTTACCAGTGGCAAAATATAGTGATGGGTTTTTACCCTTTCAACTGGTGCAAAAACTGACACCTTCCCCCGCACCTCCTGAGCGCATGGCTGTGTACAGTGTCAAGAAGTTCAACATACAAACTCTACACTACACACTACACTACACACTACACTATACACTACACTACACACTACACTACACACTACACTACACTACACACTACACTACACATCCTATACACTACACTACACATCACATCCTATACACTACACTACACACTACACTACACTATACACTACACTACACTACACACTACACTACACACTACACTATACACTACACTACACACTACACTATACACTACACTACACACTACACTACACACTACACTACACACTACACTACACTCTACACTACACACTACACTACACTACACACTACACTACACATCACATCCTATACACTACACACTACACTATACACTACACTATACACTACACACTACACTACACACTACACTATACACTACACTACACACTACACTACACACTACACTACACACTACACTATACACTACACTATACACTACACACTACACTATACACTACACTACACATTACACTATACACTACACACTACACTACACACTACACTACACTCTACACTACACACTACACTACACTCTACACTACACACTACACTACACTACACACTACACTACACACTACACTAAACACTACACACTACACTACACACTACACTATGCACTACACTACACACTACACTACACACTACACTATACATCACATCTATACACTACACTATACATCACATCCTATACACTACACTACACACTACACTATACACTACACTATACACTACACACTACACTACACACTACACTATACACTACACTACACTATACACTACACTACACACTACACTATACACTACACTATACACTACACTATACACTACACACTACACTATACACTACACTACACACTACACTATACACTACACACTACACTACTCTACAGCACGACTCTACACGACTGTAATGACCACCTGGCCATGCATCACCGTCTCTCTCTATTCACACCGTCCCTTTACCACTGTACACTAGTCGTCACTACTGTACAGTACCGGACACCACGCAATTACATCCAAAATGCGTTTCTGTGGAACTGCTTTCCGTGAGCCTGAGCTCGCTCAAAGGGATATCGTCGGGACCATTCGCAGAGGTCGCTAACGGGTTTTGATTCCTAACCCCTCGTACCCGTACCCGGCCGCACCAGGGTCGCAAACAGGTTCCCTACCCGTTCCCTACCCGTACCCTACCCGAAATGAGTGACAAACGGTGACTCACCAGTGACTCACGGCCTACCCGTACCCGGCCGCACCAGGGTCGCAAACGGCTACCCGGCTACCCGGCCGGGTACGAGTAGCCGGGTATCGGGTAGGGTACGGGTATCGGGTAGGGTACGGGTATCAGGTATCGGGTAGGGTACGGGTATCAGGAAGGGTACGGGTAGCCGGGTATTGGGTAGGGTACGGGTATCGGGTAGGGTATCGGGTAGGGTACGGGTAGCCGGGTATCGGGTAGGGTACGGATATCGGGTAGGGTACAGGTATCGGGTAGGGTACAGGTATCGGATAGGGTACAGGTATCGGGTAGGGTACGGGTATCGGGTAGGGTACGGGTATCGGGTAGGGTACGGGTATGGGGTAGGGTACGGGTATCGGGTAGGGTACAGGTATCGGGTAGGGTACAGGTATTGGGTAGGGTACGGGTATCGGGTAGGGTACGGGTATCTGGTAGGGTACGGGTATCGGGTAGGGTACGGGTATAGGGTAGGGTACGGGTATCGGGTAGGGTACAGGTATCGGGTAGGGTACAGGTATCGGGGAGGGTACGGGTATCGGGTAGGGTACGGGTATCTGGTAGGGTACGGGTATCGGGTAGGGTACTGGTGTCGGGTAGGGTACGGGTATCGGGTACCCGGTTGCGACCTCTGGTCGTTTGACGTCGGGAGGAGAAGTGCGCGGAGATGTTGTTCAGCTCGACGTTAACGGCGGTCGCACAATAGCGACGATCTCGTGAGCTCTCTCCCCTCTGCTGTTCCCTCCCCAGTCACGCTGGAGACGCAGTGCGGATGCAAGGAGCAGCTCAAGGAGAACGTCAAGTGCAAGCTTTGCCCGTGGACCGTCGATCAATTCGCTTGCAAGTAGCCTCCAGCCCCAGTGGAGGGGGGGCCTCGACTGAGATCGCGACCCCCACAAAGTTGTTTATGGCATCGACATCCAGCGTGTACCCCTCACTACGAGCTGCGTTCTACTATACACACTTCACTCTCGTGCGACACGCCACCAGCCACACTCTGATACACTGCACTATACACTACCCTAATATACACTATGCACTATGCACTACCCTACTATGCACTACCCTACTACACACTCTGCATGCGCTTCATCTTCACGATGTGGAAGCGCCGTTGTTTTGTGACGTCGCCACTTGAATGCGCTTAGCGACCAAGTGGCGTTGTTCTGTTTATTCCTTTGTTCTCGTTAACGCCGCGTTTGCCAAATCTGGGCAACGTTCACTCGGCGCTTGTTGGGATTCACAGCGAGGTCCGTCGCACCCTTCCCTGCGAGCCGCGTCACACTGAATCTACTACTTCACACGACTTCGCACTGCACTTGTATGCAGTGTCTCACCTATAAAAGTCATTTTTGTCTCTTTATCTGTGTGTGTGGATGAAACTTGCTAAGGATTTGGCTCACGAACCACAGGGTGTACGGTTAAAGTACCCACACACACTACACACGCCACGCCACACACTACGCCACACACTCACACCACACACACACCACACACCACACTATACACACACCACCCCACACACTACACCACACACACTACGCCACCCACGCCACACACACACGCCGCACACACACCACACACACACGCCACACACACCACACACACCACACACGCCACACACACACGCCACACTACACTACACACACCACACACGCTACACACACCACACACGCTACACACACTACACTACACACCACACACACTACGCCACCCACGCCACACACACACGCCGCACACACACCACACACACACACCACACACGCCACACACACACGCCACACACACCACACACCACACACGCCACACACACACGCCACACTACACTACACACACCACACACGCTACACACACCACACACGCTACACACACTACACACACACCACACACACTACACACACCACACACACACTACGCCACACACACACCACACACACACACACCACACACCACACTACACACACACCACACACACTACGCCACACACGACAGCCAGTAAGGAATTGTAGATCCGCCACTGACAATCCACTCCAAAGCATCCGCTGATAAAAGAAGATAAAGGTGCGGTCCCTGCAATTCCCCTACTCAGGCTCTTGTTGGCAGAACGGCCTTCCCACTCTGAGGAGCTCTGGACAGAGTTCCTCGATGGGCTACTTGGCCTACTCTTCCACGCTGACGTCTACAGACGCCGTGGGAAAACACACCAGAGTGGGGGTAGCCCACACTCTACCCCACCGACTGGACCGGGTGGTGGCTGGGTGCGTTTGAGAAACGTGTCCATTGGTTCAGCTGCCGTAGCGACGGCGGGTGACGGAGCGGTGACCTCTGGGTTGTTTGACCTTCTGAGTCAATGATTGGCGTCACGTTGCGAGCCCAGTGTGTTTGTACGTGCGACGTCGGTCAAATGAAAGTCACTTAAATTTCGATTTTAAAGCTTTCGTGACTGCAGGGATTCATATTCTTGGTTGTTTCGGTAAAGTCACGTAGAAGGGAAATAATACAATATTTAAAACAATAACATTTCTCACGTTTCGACTGCAACACAAGCAATCATCAGGTGTGAAATCCACAGAAAAAACATTTTTAAAATTTTCTTGCTGTGGATTTCACACCTGATGATGATGATTGCTTGTGTTGCAGTCGAAACGTGAGAAATTTTATTGTTTTATATTTACATTATTTTATTATTCCCCTTCTACGTGACTTTACCGAAAGAACCAAGAATATGAAAGTCACTTATTTGAACGGCCCTGGACTGAGACTGCCTGTGACCTTCAGCGTTGAGGCGCCGCTCAAATAACTAAACAGCAGCAAAGGCAAACGACAAACATCGTGAGTAGTGAACAGCGAGTGGATCAGCGCGGCTGGGCTACGTACGGTGCGAAAGAAGTTCAACACACAGAGCAGAAGTTGTTGTTTGCGTAACTTTCTTTGTTGCAACTTGCCGGAAATCTGTGTAAATAAACACAAATAGGCCGCGTGGCTCGGCAGATTTCTCCAGTAACGAACCAAACGCCTCTTCCGATTGCGAAACACAAACTCGGCAATCAGTTGTGCAGACCAGAAGGGGGGTGGGGAGTGAATGTCGTCGTGAATTACAGCGTGTGTCTGTTACTGACTGGGTTATATCGACACACACAACGTATGTTGATCACGCATGCACACGATGCATGCGCATTGCGTGTGTGTACGTTCGGCCGTTGTAAAAATAACTTCACCCAAATACACTCGTAGCGATGTTGACGTGTAACCCGGTCACAGGAGCAGACTTCAAGCGGCTAATGCCGATGGGTAAAGGTGCAGTCCTGCAAGTGCTCACGTCACCGCTGCCACGGAAGGTTTTCTCGAGGGAGTTCCGGAGAGAAAGCCTCCGTGGGATGTAACTTGGCCTACTCTTCCACGCTGGCCGATACTTTGTTTTAGGAGAGGTGGGACTACACAGACTCGGTGATGATGTATCTTGGAGGAATCCGATGAGCTGTGAAGCTCTTCATCACAGATATCCAGTCGGAAATGTTGACCACCACCACCCACATTTTACCCCACCGGTGAAATTAAAGCATGCACATACTCTTGGGGGCCTTGTGATTCTAAATGTGGAGGGAAAACCCGGAGAGAAATCCACGTGGCCACGGGGAGAGAGACACGCAGACTTCAAATATACAGCAGCAGGCGTTAGGATCGGGATCGAACCCACGACCTCCTGTATACCAGGCGAGGTAGTCAACATCTCCGAGCCACCGTGATGATGAGAGAGACACGCAAACTCCAAATATACAGCAGCAGGCATCAGGGCCTGGATAGAACCCACGACCTCCTGTATACCAGGCGAGGTAGTCAACATCTAGCCACCGTGATGATGAGAGACACGCAGATTTCAAATATACAGCAGCAGGCGTTAGTCGGGATCGAACCCACGACCTCTTGTATACCAGGGGAGGTAGTTAACATCTCCTTGGCACCGTGATGATGATTAGAGAGACACGCAGACTCCAAATATACAGCAGGCGTCAGGGTTTGTATAGAACCCACGACCTCCTGTATACCAGGCGAGAGAGTTAACATCTCATAGCCACCGGAGCACCACCCGCACCCTCAACGTCACAGCCCAGGGTGTCCCATGACCGTCCCGATGCACCCAAGGATAGAACGCCGCGCTTTCCCATCGTGACGATGACGACGACGATGATTTCCGACACCAAGAACACGACACAGCCTTGCCGACAGACACCTTAATTATTTATTTTGTCACCGTAACAAGGAAAGAAAGATATATTGTCGCGAAGAAAAACTGGTAAGCACAGACCATAAACTCTTTGGTTCTTTCGGTAAAGTCACGTGGGTAGCAGTAAAATAAATCACGACGTTTCGGGGGCAACACAAGCGCCCGTCATGAGGTTGTGTCGCGCCCGAAACGTCGTGATTTATTCTCCTACCCACGTGACTTTACCGAAAGGATCAAAGAGTTTGATTGAGTCCTGCAGTCACGAAAGCTTCAAATCGAGCTTCAAATCGAGATTAGGCACAGACCACGCGGACGAAACATCGAAAGGAACGCAAACGGAACTCGTCACCGAAAACTGAGCTGTTTTTTAATTCTTGCACGGGTGGATGGGGTGGAATTTCAAGGGGTTCAATAAACGAGTAAAGCTACTCTAAGACAGAGACATCTCCAGCGGAGCCAGGGGGTGCCACCCACACTTTGACCCACCACGCCACTCGCTCTGGGGTCAGAAACTTAGTCAAACAAGTCGTCCCCTGGACTTCAAGCTCAGCGTGCTACTAAACATGGGCCCCAGGGGGTTCACAATTCACTGGAACTTTGTCGAAGGTGATAATATTGCCGTAATGTTGG
Organism: Lethenteron reissneri; assembly: GCF_015708825.2. NCBI lineage: Eukaryota > Metazoa > Chordata > Hyperoartia > Petromyzontiformes > Petromyzontidae > Lethenteron > Lethenteron reissneri. The sequence goes on from NW_026890963.1 coordinate 21,944, forward strand.
TGGCAGCGTGCACCAGAGGTCGCAACCGGGTACCCGATACCCGTACCCTACCCGATACCCGGCTACCCATGGTGCGGCCGGGTACGGGTAGGCCGTGAGTCACTGGTCAGTCACCGTTTGTTACTCATTTCCCAACGTCTTGTCTCTTCTCACAATTCAAGTTCCTAGAATCAACCCACCCGCACCTGCAACATGGCTTCATCCCAGAGGTCGCAATCGGGTACTCGATACCCGTACCCTACCCGTACCCGCTGGGTACGTGTGTGTACCCGCCGTGTACGTGTGTGTACCCGCCGGGTACGGGTAGGGTACGGGTACGGCCGGGTACCCGCTTGCGACCCTGGTGCGGCCGGGTACGGGTACGAGGGGTAAGGAATCAGAACCCGTTTGCGACTCTGGCGTGCACAACAGCGGGGTCACCAAAGGCAGATTCATCGGCGCACAGGCGGGCCAGGTTCAGAGCGAGCGCAGTGCGCCAAAGACTGCAAGCGCCACTCGGTGCCATCGTCACGCTAGTCACGTGGGCCTGCGACCGCCGCTGCCATCACTCGGGCCTTCTCTTCTTCCAGGACCGCCGGCCACCTCGGGCGAGGCGGCGGGGGAGAGCCCCCTCAACGTTGCCCACACCAACACGTCAACCCGATTCTAGATGTGAAGTTTTCGTGACCGCGAGGAATCCATCAAACTCTCTGGCTCTTTGGGTAAAGTCACGTGGGTAGAGAATATGAAATGAATTAAATCGCGACGTTTCGGGCGCAACACAAGCGTCCGTCGTCAGATGGGACAACCGCAGCGAGAAACAATCGCTGCTCTTTTGCCTACTTCAGCAATCTTGTACGCGTGTGTGTACACGTGCATGTGTGCGTCTGGGTGTGTGTGCGTGCGTGTACGTGTGTGCTTGTGTACACGTCTGTGTGTGCGTGTGTATGCTTGTGCGTGTGTACGCGTGTGCGTGTACGCATGTGTGCGTGTACGCGTGTGTGTACGTGTGCTTGTGTGTATACACGTCTGTGTGTGTGCGTGCATGTACGCGTGTGTGCGTGCGTGCGTGTGTGCATGTACGCGTGTGTGCGTGCGTGTACACGTGCGTGTGCGTACGTGTGTGTGCTTGTACGTACACATCTGTGTGTGTGTGCGTTTGTGCCAATCAATTTATAACGTTTTTCTGGATTTTTTTTGTTGTTATTCTGTCTCTCACTGTTCAAATAAACGTACCATTAACATTATAGACTGATCATTTCTTTGCCAGTTGGCAAACGTACAAAATCAGCAGGGGATAAAATACTTTTTTCCCTCACTGTACGTCACTTCACCGAAAGAACTAGAGAGTATGGATTCCTGCAGTCACGAAAGCTTCAAATCAAGATCACCTACAAACGACACAACTAAGATGCCACATCAACCATCGCCCCCTACTGACAGGCGCTTGTCCACACCAGGCCGGTGCAGGGCCACCACCTTGTGCCACACAGGGGCAGCTGCTACTTGGGGTGCTCTTCGAGTGTTTGAGACGAGGTACGATACAAAACTCAGAGTTGCCGAGGCGATTAAGCAAGCACCATATAAATGCAATTATTATGAGAACATCGTGAATGCTTGGGAGCTTATTGGCTCTCGCTCCTGGTTAGAGATCTACCAACACACAGGTCCACAAAGACTGGCCGCTCTTACCCTGCAGGTTGAACCTAGGAATTGAGTGTTCAACTTCACATTCTTGTCATTAAAGGCCTGTGACAAGGGTGCATCTATTGGAGCGACATCGTCTCAAGCTTATACATCTACCGGGTCTCCATTTGACTTTGTATTGTCTCGGAGGAAGTCCACCCACACCTCCACTTCCACAAACTGCTGGGAGTTGCCTCGCTCTGCCTCACAGTCAGAATTCTCCTCCTGCTTCACGTTGCCTCCATGGATGCAAAGGTCCCATTTTGGAGTTGAATCTTCATCTTCACATTTTACCTTCACTTCTTCATATTTCACCTTGATTTCTTTAAAAGTGTCCAAGCTGGGAATTTGTTCCGGTTCTTGTTTCACGAGGGATGGGCTCATTGCAGCACTTTGACTTTCACAAGCTGATTTCACACTCCATTCCTGGTGGATCTTCTGATGCTTGTGTGTTCTCTGGTGTACATGAAGATTTGATGAATGTGCAAATGCCTTCCCACACACACTACACTTGAAGGGTTTCTCTCCCGTGTGTGTTCTTTGGTGTATTACAAGATTATGTGACTGTGAAAATGCCTTCCCACACACACTGCACTTGAAAAGTTTCTCTCCCATGTGTGTTCTCTGGTGTCTTTTAAGAACAGATGAATGTGAAAATGCCTTCCCACACACACTGCACTTGAAGGGTTTCTCTCCCGTGTGTGTTCTCTGGTGTTTTTTAAGACTATATAGCTGTGCAAACGCCTTCCCACACACACTGCACTTGAAAGCTTTCTCTCCAGTGTGTGTTCTCTGGTGTGTCTTAAGATTATATGACTGTGAAAATGCCTTCCCACACACACTGCACTTGAAGGGTTTCTCTCCCGTGTGTGTTCTCTGGTGTCTTTTAAGAACAGATGACTGTGAAAATGCCTCCCCACACACACTGTACTTGAAGGGTTTCTCTCCCGTGTGTGTTCTCTGGTGTCGTTTAAGAGCAGATGGCCGTGCAAATGCCTCGTCACACACACTGCACTTGAAGGGTTTCTCTCCCGTGTGTGTTCTCTGGTGTCTTTTAAGATCAAATGACCGTGAAAATGCCTTCCCACACACACTGCACTTGAAGGGTTTCTCTCCCGTGTGTGTTCTTTCGTGTGTTACGAGATGATGTAAAAGAGAAAACGCCTTCCCGCACAGAGCACACTTGAAAGGTTTCTCTCCTGTGTGTGTTCTCTGGTGTTGTTTAAGATTATATGACTGTGAAAATGCCTTCCCACACACAGTGCACTTGAAGGGTTTCTCTCCTGTGTGTGTTCTCTGGTGGATCTGAAGAACTGATGGCCATGCAAATGCCTTCCCACACACAGTGCACTTGAAGGGTTTCTCTCCTGTGTGTGTTCTCTGGCGCTGTGTCAAATTTCCAGTCCGCTCCGTGCTGTATCCACGCTGGTCGCATTGTTGCCTTGCCGTACCGAGCTGTGCTGAGTGTCTTTGCTCCATCAGACCAAATGTCAGCTGTAGACAGAAATAAAGAATATGCACACCACCTACACGTCACTATCGAGGCACAGATGAATGCAAAAACACAGTCACACGTGACTTACACGTCTATACTTATTCATATATTCATGATGTCGTGAAAAAGTTTCCCAAATTCATCACACAGGCTGTTATTGCACACAATGAGAGGGCAAATAGTCATAAATATGCCTGGAAGCCCTCGTATCTCCGTGGTGAGATGTTAACTACCTCACCTGGTATACAGGAAGTCGTGGGTTCGATCCAGACCCTGACGCCTGCTGCTGTATATTTGGAGTTTGCGTGTCTCTCTCTCTCTCTCCGTGGTGAGATGTTAACTACCTCACCTGGTATACAGGAAGTCGTGGGTTCGATCCCGACCCTGACGCCTGCTGCTGCTGTATATTTGGAGTTTGCGTGTCTCTCTCTCTCTCCGTGTTGAGATGTTAACTACCTCGCCTGGTATACAGGAAGTCGTGGGTTCGATCCCGACCCTGACGCCTGCTGCTGTATATTTGGAGTGTGCGTGTCTCTCTCTCTCTCCGTGGTGAGATGTTAACTACCTCACCTGGTATACAGGAAGTCGTGGGTTCGATCCCGACCCTGACGCCTGCTGCTGCTGTATATTTGGAGTTTGCGTGTCTCTCTCTCCGTGTTGAGATGTTAACTACCTCGCCTGGTATACAGGAAGTCGTGGGTTCGATCCCGACCCTGACGCCTGCTGCTGTATATTTGGAGTTTGCGTGTCTCTCTCTCCGTGTTGAGATGTTAACTACCTCGCCTGGTATACAGGAAGTCGTGGGTTCGATCCCGACCCTGACGCCTGCTGCTGTATATTTGGAGTTTGCGTGTCTCTCTCTCTCTCTCCGTGGTGAGATGTTAACTACCTCACCTGGTATACAGGAAGTCGTGGGTTCGATCCCGACCCTGACGCCTGCTGCTGCTGTATATTTGGAGTTTGCGTGTCTCTCTCTCCGTGTTGAGATGTTAACTACCTCGCCTGGTATACAGGAAGTCGTGGGTTCGATCCCGACCCCGACGCCTGCTGCTGTATATTTGGAGTTTGCGTGTCTCTCTCTCTCTCCGTGTTGAGATGTTAACTACCTCGCCTGGTATACAGGAAGTCGTGGGTTCGATCCCGACCCTGACGCCTGCTGCTGTATATTTGGAGTTTGCGTGTCTCTCTCTCTCTCCGTGGTGAGATGTTAACTACCTCGCCTGGTATACAGGAAGTCGTGGGTTCGATCCCGACCCTGACGCCTGCTGCTGTATATTTGGAGTTTGCGTGTCTCTCTCTATCTCTCTCCGTGTTGAGATGTTAACTACCTCGCCTGGTATACAGGAAGTCGTGGGTTCGATCCCGACCCTGACGCTTGCTGCTGTATATTTGAAGTTTGCGTCTCACTCTCTCTCTCTCCGTGGTGAGATGTTAACTACCTCACCTGGTATACAGGAAGTCGTGGGTTCGATCCCGACCCTGACGCCTGCTGCTGTATATTTGGAGTTTGCGTGTCTCTCTCTCTCTCCGTGTTGAGATGTTAACTACCTCGCCTGGTATACAGGAAGTCGTGGGTTCGATCCCGACCCTGACGCCTGCTGCTGTATATTTGGAGTTTGCGTGTCTCTCTCTCTCTCCGTGTTGAGATGTTAACTACCTCGCCTGGTATACAGGAAGTCGTGGGTTCGATCCCGACCCTGACGCCTGCTGCTGTATATTTGGAGTTTGCGTGTCTCTCTCTATCTCTCTCCGTGGTGAGATGTTAACTACCTCGCCTGGTATACAGGAAGTCGTGGGTTCGATCCCGACCCTGACGCCTGCTGCTGTATATTTGGAGTTTGCGTGTCTCTCTCTCCGTGTTGAGATGTTAACTACCTCGCCTGGTATACAGGAAGTCGTGGCTTCGATCCCGACCCTGATGCCTGCTGCTGTATATTTGGAGTTTGCGTGTCTCTCTCTCTCTCTCCGTGGTGAGATGTTAACTACCTCGCCTGGTATACAGGAAGTCGTGGGTTCGATCCCGACCCTGACGCCTGCTGCTGTATATTTGGAGTTTGCGTGTCTCTCTCTCCGTGTTGAGATGTTAACTACCTCGCCTGGTATACAGGAAGTCGTGGCTTCGATCCCGACCCTGACGCCTGCTGCTGTATATTTGGAGTTTGCGTGTCTCTCTCTATCTCTCTCCGTGGTGAGATGTTAACTACCTCACCTGGTATACAGGAAGTCGTGGGTTCGATCCCGATCCCGACCCTGACGCCTGCTGCTGCTGTATATTTGGAGTTTGCGTGTCTCTCTCTCTCTCTGTGGTGAGATGTTAACTACCTCGCCTGGTATACAGGAAGTCGTGGGTTCGATCCCGACCCTGACGCCTGCTGCTGTATATTTGGAGTTTGCGTGTCTCTCTCTATCTCTCTCCGTGGTGAGATGTTAACTACCTCGCCTGGTATACAGGAAGTCGTGGGTTCGATCCCGACCCTGACGCCTGCTGCTGTATATTTGGAGTTTGCGTGTCTCTCTCTCTCTCCGTGTTGAGATGTTAACTACCTCGCCTGGTATACAGGAAGTCGTGGGTTCGATCCCGACCCTGACGCCTGCTGCTGCTGCTGTATATTTGGAGTTTGCGTGTCTCTCTCTCCGTGGTCGCGTGGATTTTCCTCCGAATCTCCCGGGTTTGCCCTCCACATTTAGAGTCAACATCAGTACGTGATTAGCGTCTTTGACCGATACCCATTTCCACACGTATTCTTAGTTCTTTCGGTAAAGTTACGTAGATAGACAATAACAACAGATAACATCAAATAAATGCCACTTGTGTTGTGATAGAAACGTCGTGGGTTTTATTTATTTACAATTTTGTTTACTTTTATTCATTGTATTATCTGTTATTTTTATTAAATTTTCTATCTCCGTGACTTCACCGAAAGAACCAAGAATATGAATTGCTGCAGTTACGAAAGTTTTAAGTCAAAACATTGACACACGCGTTGACAAAACCCCACCCACCCACCTTGTTGTTGTTGTGGGCAGGTAGCTTCTGTAAACAAGAGCGGTACAGCAGCTCAGGCGGGCTTGGGCTGGTAAAAAACGAAAAAAAAAACTGCGTTAATATCTACAGTAAACCAAAGTGACAAAGTAGCGAGCCGCGTGAAGACAAATTAAACTTAAGGGAGGGAATTAAAGCAAACGCGACCAGGCGAGGGCAGGAGGCAAGGCCCCGCGTGTCTAGGCCCCGCGTTGTAAAGTTCCAACTTGGACATCGATTCACAAGCTGCTGCTGCTCTATTGGCATCCCTACGAGAGAGAGAGAGCGAGGCTCTAGCTTGGTAAACAACAACAACAACCACAACAACAACCACAACAACAACCGCGATGAGAATTTCTCACCTCGGATTTCACTGCACGCGCGAAGCTGCAGCTCGTGACGTCACGCGGCAGCAGGTGACATGACGTCACTTCTGTGGTACAAGCAATTCTCCTCCCACAACGAGTGACGTCATTAATAAATTATGTTAATGTTTTGCAGTCGGTAGCGCCCTCGCTTCCCATGCGAAAGGTCGCGGGTTCGATCCCCGCGTCCTCCACAGGCGAATATATTATTTTACATTTATTCAAATAGAAAACGTTACACATTTGGTGAGTCCATTGAGCAAGGCACTGACCGCTTGATTGGGATTTGCTGTTTATTAAAAGAAACATTGTTGATCGTAATTTTACTTTTACATGGTTCGTATTTTTATTATATAACGTAATAAAATAATTATTTTATGTTTTATATTGTTAAAAAAATAATAAAATAAAAATTTGCCCATGAGCAAAAAATCATTATTTTATTATATTTTTAAATAAAAATAATAAAATAAAATTTTTATGTGTTTAAAAAATGTATTACTTTATTATGTTTTATTATTTTATTATTTCCATTCTACGTGACTTTACCGAAAGAACCAAGAAGATGACACACACAGCTTGCACGATACCAACGACACTAGGACCCTCTCGATGCTACGGAGAGATCAGCGCACCTGGTAGCGTGAGCACGCCACTAAGTGTGTTGAATTCTCCGATGTTTTGGTAGCCGGATCAATCCCCGCATCCTCCACGAGGAATATTTTTTTAAATCAAATTTTAAATGTAACATCCATCGTTATTGTTGGTGACATGTTCACATTGGTGAACCAGCTTGACCTCTTGTCGCCCTCGATTTTGCTGTTTTGAAGCCCCTTTAAGGCGAATGAGATGTGACGAGAAATAATTTTTTTTAATAAAAATCTCATCGCGCCTGGCAGGAGTCGAACCTTCTAATCCGCAGGCAGCCGCGTTAACCATTACACCACAGACCCCACGTGATCATGATGGGGATATCCGTTTGGTGAAATTTGTACATATCATGCTCATTGTGTTACACATTTCAAATGCACGTCCAGTACAAGGATAGACGGTGTGAAATGTCTTGCTAACAACACAGAACTCGCTAACACACACGACTGGCACGCTAGTAACTACACTGGAGCCCTCTCGGTGCCAAGGAGAGTTTAGCGTCGTTGGTAGCGTGAGCACGCCACTACAACACTAAACTCTTCGACGTTTAGGTTCGATGCCCGCATCCTCCACGAGGAATATTTTTTATTTTAAATGTAACGCCCCAGCGTTATTGTTGGTGACATGTTCACATTGGTGAACCAGCTTGACCTCTCGTCGCCCTCGATTTTGCTGTTTTGAAGCCCCAGTTAAGGCGAAAGAGATGTGATGAGAAATAAAAAATAAGATGTTAGAGATGTGACGAGAAATAAAAAATATTTATAAACAATATACATATCGAGCCTGGCAGGAATCGAACCTACAACCTTCTAGCCCGCAGGCAGCCGCGCTATCCATTGCACCACAGACCCCACGTGACTCTCACAGCCTCCGAGGGGACCTTGAGAGAGGTGGCGAGTTCGATGCCCGCATCCTCCACAGGCGAATATTATTTTTGACATTTATTCAACACAGAGCTCGCTAACACACACAACTTGCACGCTACCAACTTCACTAGGACCCTCGCGATGCTACGGAGTGATCAGCGTAGTTGGTAGCGTGAGCATGCTACTAATTATACTGAGCACTCCGTTAAGGTAGCCGGATCGATTCCCGCATCCTCCACGGGGAATATTTTTTTAAAATCAAATTTTAAATGTAACGCCCCAGCGTTATTGTTGGTGACATGTTCACATTGGTGAACCAGCTTGACGTCTTGTCACCCTCGATGTTGCTGTTTTCAAGCCCCTGTTAAGGCGAAAGAGATGTGACGAGAAATAAAAAATATTCCAAAAATATACATACTAACATAATTATTTTATTATGTTTTATTTTTATTACGTAGAATGGAAATAATACAAAAATCAAAATAAAACAAAATAAATCAAAATAAAACATAATAAAAAATAATTTTATTATACGTAGTAAATTAATTATTTATGTTTATAATAAAAATAAAACATAATAAAATGAAGTGAACACATCTCAAATGCACGTCCAGTACCAGGATAGACGGTGTGAAATGTCTTGCTAACAACACAGAGCTCGCTAACACACACAACTGGCACACTAGTAACTACACTAGGACCCTCGAGATGCTACCAAGAGTTTAGTGCAGTTGGTAGCGTGAGCACGCCACTAGACGCACTAAACTCTTCGATGTTAAGTTCGATGCCCGCATCCTCCACGGGGAATATTTTTTTAAATCAAATTTTAACTGTAGCGCGCCAGCGTTATTGTTGGTGACATGTTCACATTGGTGACCCATCTTGACGTCTCGTCGCCCTCGATTTTTGATGCGGATTTGCAGTTTAATAAACCCGCATCTTAGTTGATGTAAAAGTGCGGCGCGAGTTGCTCGCTGCGCTGAAGACTCCCGCCTCTGGGCGGCAGGCGGCGCTCGTGAGAACGCGAGAGGCGCCAGCTGAGAGCTGCACCCCGAGGAAGCCTCTTGGCGGCTTGTTGTTGTTGTCGCACTGAAACACGCTCATCACCTTCAGCGCAGCAACGGGGTTTCCTTTTAAAAATGTATTCCTGCAGTAATTATACATAATAAAAAATTATTTTATTATACATAATAAAACAATTCTTGGTTCTTTCGGTAAACTCACGTAGAATGGAAATTAAAAAATACTAAAAATAAATCATAATAAAATATTTATTTTATTACGTTTTATTTTATTATGTCACGTAGAATGGAAATAATAAAATATTTTTAAAAAACAATAAAATAATTATTTTATTACGTATAATAAAATAATTCTTGGTTCTTTCGGCAAAGTCACGTAGAATGGAAATAAAAAATAAAAATTTTATTATGTTTTATTTTTATACATAATAAAATATTTTATTATTTTATTATTTCCATTCTACGTAATAAAAACAAAACATAATAAAAATAATTATTTGATTACGTATAAAAATAATTAATGTATTATGCTGTATTTTATTAGTTTATTATTTCCCTCCTATGCGACTTTGTTTAATTGTTATTATTTTATTATTTCCCTTCTACGTGCCTTTATGGTGAATTATTATTTTATTATTTCCCTTCTATGCGACTTTGTTCTATTTGTATCATTTTATTTCTCTTTTACGCGACTTTATGTTTTATTATATTATTATTTCCCTTCCATGCGACTTTATGTTTAATTGTTACTATTTTATCATTTCCCTTGTACGCGACTTTATGTTGTATTTTTATTATTTTATTATTTCTCTTTTGCGAGACACACAGAGAGAGACACACACAGAGAGAGACACACAGAGTGAGAGAGACTCGGCACTGTACGTAATCCAAGCGTTTGGTGGGGGGAGCTGGACGACTGAGTGGCTGAGTAAGACGGTTGCTGATTGGCTGAAGCGTGGGTGTGTGAGGCGTTGCTGATTGGCTGAGGCGTGGGTGTGTGAGTAAGACGATTGCTGATTGGCTGAGTGGCTGAGTGAGCCGATTGCTGATTGGCCGAGGCGTGGGTGTGTGAGAGGGGGGCTGCTGATTGGCTGAGTGGCTGAGTAAGACGGTCGCTGATTGGCTGAGGCGTGGGTGTGTGAGGCGTTGCTGATTGGCTGAGTGGCTGAGTAAGACGGTTGCTGATTGGCTGAGGCGTGGGTGTGTGAGAGGGGGGCTGCTGATTGGCTGAGTGGGTGGGCGGGGCTCCATCTTTGTGTGAAGCCAGGTGACGCGTTCCGCCATTTTCTCAACATTTCGATTCAAGGTGACGCATCTTATTGTAGCTCCCAGCGAATTCTAGCGACTTCTCGTGACTTACAGCGAATTCTAGTGACTTCTAGTGACTCACAGCGAATTCTAGTGACTTCTAGTGACTTCTAGTGACTCACAGCGAATTCTAGTGACTTCCAGCGAATTCTAGTGACTTCTAGTGACTTCCAGCGAATTCTAGTGACTTCTAGTGACTTACAGTGACTTCTAGTGACTTTTAGTGACTTCTAGAGACTTCCAGCGAATTCTAGTGACTTCTAGAGACTTCCAGAAGCTCCCATCATCACACGGAGAGACACGCAGAAAAGGCGGGTTTTTCAACTAGGTATGTATAAATGTTGTGTGTATAAATGTTGTGTGTATAAATGTTGTGTGTATAAATGTTGTGTGTATAAATGTTGTATGTATAAATGTTGTGTGTATAAATGTTGTGTGTATAAATGTTGTGTGTATAAATGTTGTATGTATAAATGTTGTATGTATAAATGTTGTGTGTATAAATGTTGTGTGTATAAATGTTGTGTGTATAAATGTTGTATGTATAAATGTTGTGTGTATAAATGTTGTGTGTATAAATGTTGCGTGTATAAATGTTGCGTGTATAAATGTTGTGTGTATAAATGTTGTATGTATAAATGTTGTATGTATAAATGTTGTGTGTATAAATGTTGTGTGTATAAATGTTGTATGTATAAATGTTGTATGTATAAATGTTGTGTGTATAAATGTTGTGTGTATAAATGTTGCGTGTATAAATGTTGCGTGTATAAATGTTGTGTGTATAAATGTTGTGTGTATAAATGTTGTGTGTATAAATGTTGTGTGTATAAATGTTGTGTGTATAAATGTTGTGCATATAAATGTTGTATGTATAAATGTTGCGTGTGTGTACTCTTAAAGTTTTTTTTCACGTAGGGTAAAAAATAAAATTAAAACTTAATAAAAGTTTTAGTAGAAATATAGCGAATGTAGCTGTGACGGGCCCAGCTGATGACGACACGTCGTGATTTATTATTTTATTTCTATTATTACTTTAATAATGTTATTCTTTTAACCTTCGTGACTTTCCCGCATCGATTAGCAAATTAGATTTCGTTCGCTTGCAAAAATTAATCGTTAAAGAGTTAATAATTCTTTAACGATTCATTTTGGGAGCTTGGTGAGGGGGTTGTTTAGGCCTCAGCCTGGGCGCTCGCCTGGATCTCAGGCCGGGCTCGTTGGGCCGGAGTCGCTAGGCGAGGCCGTGGTCCCCCGACGTGAGGCGAGGCCTGGTGACTACCCATCATGTCTCGCCCTCTCACGTTCACATTGGTGCACTTGCAACGATTTGTTTATGTTACTCGTGGGCTATAAGCTTTCATTGTGACGTTGCCGTGCTTTAAACATTGTTATTTATCTTCTTGGTTCTTTAGGTAAAGTCACGTAGAATGGAAATAATAAAAATAAAACATAGTAAAATACTTTATGTTTAATAAATGATTGGTTCTTTCGGTAAAGTCACGTAGAATGGAAATAATAAAATAATAATAAAACGTTAAAAAATACTTTATTATGTTAAATAATTTATTGTTTTTTTCGGTAAAGTCACGTAGAATGGAAATAATAAAATGTAAACTTCATAAAATAAATTATAAACCAATTAAATATTGTATTGCTTTATTTTTATAATTTATAAAACATAATAAAATATTTTATTATGTGTTATTTTTATTATTTTATTATTTCCCTTCTACGTGACTTTACCGAAAGAACCAAGAAGATGAATCCCTGTAGTCACGAAAGCTTTACATCGAAATTGTTATTTATGTTTTAATAGCGGTTAGCAGACGCGAATCATTGTACGGTACACAGACAAAAGCCGCTCCTCGCACAGACTGTAGGGGCAAGTGCTGTTAGCGAGTAGCAGCAGCAGCTATGAAGGCAAAGACAAAGATGCCCCGTGTAGCCTGTAGTAGCAGGCTGTAGGGGCAAGTGCTGCTAGCAGAGGGGTGGGTGACCAGCACCACGCCCGGCCGCCTTTGTCTCTCCTCAAGTGGAGATGTTCATACAGTCTGCTGCGTGTCTCTACACCATCCACCTATATGGGTATCTCACGCCCATTGTATGTGCTGTCTGTGTAGAGAACACCAAGATGAGTTTGCAGGAGACCACAGAAGACATCATGGCAGACCAGCCCAGCCAGGTGGATGCCGATCAGGTGAGCATCACGTCACTACCCCCTCTCCTCCTCCCCCCGTGTGTCTCACAAGCCAAGCAGACCCCAGCCTGGTAGTGCTGATTGTGGGGACTAGTGAACCACTGCCTGGCTGTGTGGTGGTGAGCGACACGTCTTTACCCCCCTCCCCTCCTCCCGTGTGTCTCATGTAGAGTGAGGAGAGAGACGCATCTCTCCCCGTGCTTGCGTGGATTTTTCTCCGGGTCCTTGAGGTTTCCCCTAATAACATATTTGGGAACAAAGCGTTTAGTGCAGTGGTTCTTAACCTGGGGCTGTGCAAGATGCCCCTCTTCTGAGGTTAAGAGCCACTGGTTTAGAGTAGGACTGAACGATTAATCAATTTGAAATCGAAATCGCAATTTGAAGCAATGCGATTAGGAAATCGATTTTTTTTGCGATTTGTAAAATGCCGATTACTTATTGGAATTGTTTTGTTACTTATTATAACTTTATTGATTTCACTTCACAATTGTTCTATGTTTGATTGTTCTATTTAAATTTTTTTTTTATAAATACATGTTGGAAGCAATTCATATATTTTTAAGTTCTCATCCTTCCATTAGAATATATGTATCAGTTCATATGTTGACAGTATCATGTGGCAATGCCACATCACACGTTGTAAATCTATTACACAGTGAATATTGAACTGAAGCTTGACTTGAACAAATTGTTTAATATCAAATCAAATCGCAATATCTGTCAGAAAAATCTCAATTAGGTATTTCCCCCAAATCGCCCAGCGCTAGTTTAGAGAGTGACAGCCTCTTGTTGTTGTTGTGCCCCCCCCCTCCCCTCGGCTTCGCCGTCAGCCCACGCACACGAGCGACGGCGCCCGCCGCTACCCGGGGCCCCACCTCCAGGGCCACCACCTCGGCCTCCTCACGCCGCGGCGACTGCGACGCCGCTGCCTGGTGGTGCCGCGCTGCGTCGTCTTGCCGCAACCGCGGCGCCAGCAGCCGCAGGAGGAGCCCCGGCGCGACGCGGAGGAGCCGCGCCGGGTGGCGCCGGCGGTGGCCACGGCCGACCCGGACGGCGTCGCCGCTCGGGTGAGAGAGACGCACCGCGGGGGGGGGGGGGGGGGCGGGGGGGGGGATCTCGACCCGAAGGTTTCGTGGCCGCGGCAAGAATTGATGTTCTCGGGTGTTTGGGTGAAGAAGCGCGACGCGAGTGGCGGCGGCGGCCCTTGTGGGCGCCCGCGACACGGCGCCTCGTTCTAACCCCACCCCCCCCCCCCCCCAGCGCCGTCGTCTCCACCGGCGCCGGTGCCTCACCTTGACTAGGCCGGAGATGCTGGCGACGGTGGAGCAGTTACGGCGGCAGCAGCGCGCCACGGAAGCCGCCGAAGACGACCGGCTCCGGGCGCCGCCCCCGGACGGCGCCGTGGCGGGTCCCGCTCCACAGCCGGCGGTGGTGGCGCCGGGCACCGGCGACGGCGAGCGGGAGGAGGCGGAGCTGCGTCGGCGAGTTCGGCAAGCCGAGCAGTTTGCCGTGCTGCACGAGGCGCAGCGCCGGGACACGGAGAGGTGAGACTCACCACACAGACTCACCACACAGAGACCCACAGACTCACCACACAGAGACCCACAGACTCATCACACAGAGACCCACAGACTCACCACACAGAGACCCACAGACTCATCACACAGAGACCCATAGACTCACTCACACAGAGACCCACAGACTCACCACACAGAGACCCACAGACTCACCACACAGAGACCCACAGACTCACCACACAGAGACCCACAGACTCACCACACAGAGACCCACAGACTCACCACACAGAGCGCCAGGGAGGGAGACAGAGGCAGTCGGGCATGGTGCTGGCCACCCACCCACCCCCTCGCGTGTCGCTCGCTAACGGCACTTGCCCCAACGGTCTGTTAAGGCTACAAGGAGGATCTTTGCGGGTGTGTGCGTGTGTGGGTGTGTGCGCTTGTGTGTGTGTGTTTGCGTGTGTGTGTGTTTGCGTGTGTGTGTGTGCGCTTGTGTGTGTGTGTTTGCGTGTGTGTGTGTTTGCGTGTGTGTGTGTGCGGGTGTGTGTTTGTGTTTGCGTGTGTGTGTGTTTGCGTGTGTGTGTGTGTGCGCTTGTGTTTGCGTGTGTTTGTGTGTGTGTGCGCGGGTGTGTGTTTGCGTGTGTTTGTGTGTGTGTGCGCGGGTGTGTTTACGTGTGTGTGTGTGTGCGGGTTTGTGTTTGCGTGTGTGTGTGTTTGCGTGTATGTGTTTGCGTGTGTGTGTGTTTGCGTGTGTGTGTGTGCGGGTTTGTGTTTGCGTGTGTGTGTGTTTGCGTGTGTGTGTGCGGGTGTGCGCTTGTGTTTGTGTGTGTTTACGTGTGTGCGCGCTTGTGTGTACGTGTGAGTCGGTGCGCGTGTGTCAGTGCCGTGCGTGTGGAGCGCTCCGTGCGTGACGACGGTGACGTGACCCCGCCCCTCTCCGGCAGGCTGGTGACGGCGCTGCTGCGACTGGCGCATGACCAAAACGCGGCGCTGGCGGCGGCCGGCCTGGCGAGCGCCGAGCAGACGGCCGTCCTGGTGAGCGCGGTGCGCGTGGCACGGCGCCGTCGAGGCGTCGCGTGGGCCGGCACCGGCGGAGCGAGCCGCTAGGACGGAGCGGCGGCGCGAGCCGCTTCGCACTCTCGCTCTCTCGTCTTCACTTATTTCCACTCGCTTCGTCACGTAGACGTTTGTGTTTTGCATGCACGGCTTTTGGTTTGTTTTGAGAGTTTTTTTTTTACTTTTGATAATCTCGTATTACTTTGTAATAAAAGACATTTGTGCAAACTTTAAGCTACGTTATTGACGTCTTTATGAGAAGCGCACTTCACTCCGTGATTTGTCCGCGATGATTCATTTACATTGACGGCTGCCACAGCCCCGTAGTGCAGGAAGCGACATCATCGGTGGTTGTGCTGACTATCTGGTCTGCACGTTGTGCTCTGTCGAGGGTTCAGTCGCTTTGCCGGAATGCCCCGATCTGCACGGCAGCTGCACCGTCGTGGCTCGGCGATGTGTGCACTCGCAACCGGCGTTCAGCTACCTCGCTGGAGGGTCAAGGCTCTCAATGCAATCGCTTCAAGCCAGGCGTGTCCACAGACACTTGTCCCAAACAGAGCCCTGCACCGCGCACTTCGAGACGACCGAGACGACTGGCTGATGCGCCACCTGTGCCCCCTACTGTGCCAACTTGCTGTGCTTTAGCCACCCGGCACTCCGCTCGTTGTTGTACGCACACACATACACACACACACAACCGCCATTCGCCACTAAGTGGCGGTGACGTCACCACGACGCTTGTGCCAGGCCACGTGCACCTTGAGGCCACGTGAAGTGTCAAACGCCCGCTGGCAGGAGGAGGTCACGGGGCAGACCCAGCAGGTGCCACGGGTCGACTGACCGAGATGGAGTGACACACACACATGGACACACACACAGACATCGACTTACACACACACACACAAGTACACACACAGACATCGACTTACACACAAGTACACACACAGACATCGACTTACACACACACACAAGTACACACACAGACATCGACTTACACACACAAGTACACACAGACATCGACTTACACACACAAGTACACACACAGACATCGACTTACACACACACAAGTACACACACAGACATCGACTTACACACACACACAGACATCGACTTACACACACACAAGTACACACACAGACATCGACTTACACACACACACAAGTACACACACAGACATCGACTTACACACACACACAAGTACACACACACAGACATCGACTTACACACACAGACATCGACTTACACACACACAAGTACACACACAGACATCGACTTACACACACACAGACATCGACTTACACACACACAAGTACACACACAGACATCGACTTACACACACACACAGACATCGACTTACACACACACAAGTACACACACAGACATCGACTTACACACACACAGACATCGACTTACACACACACACAAGTACACACACAGACATCGACTTACACACACACACAAGTACACACACACAGACATCGACTTACACACACACAGACATCGACTTACACACACAGACAAGTACACACACAGACATCGACTTACACACACACAAGTACACACACACAGACATCGACTTACACACACAGACATCGACTTACACACACACAAGTACACACACAGACATCGACTTACACACACACACGACATCGACTTACACACACAAGTACACACACAGACATCGACTTACACACACACAGACATCGACTTACACACACACACAAGTACACACAGACATCGACTTACACACACACACAAGTACACACACACAGACATCGACTTACACACACACAGACATCGACTTACACACACAAGTACACCACAGACATCGACTTACACACACACACAGACATCGACTTACACACACAAGTACACACACAGACATCGACTTACACACACACAGACATCGACTTACACACACACAAGTACACACACAGACATCGACTTACACACACACACAAGTACACACACACAGACATCGACTTACACACACACAGACATCGACTTACACACACACAAGTACACACCAGGACATCGACTACACACACACACAAGTACACCACACAGACATCGACTTACACACACACAGACATCGACTTACACACACACAAGTACACACACAGACACGACTTACACACACACACAGACATCGACTTACACACACACACAGTACACACACAGACAATCGACTTACACACACACAAGTACACCACACAGACATCGACTTACACACACACAGACATCGACTTACACACACACAAGTACACACACAGACATCGACTTACCACACACACAACAAGTACACACACACAGACAATCGACTTACACACACACAAGACATCGACTTACACACACACAAGTACACCACAGACATCGACTTACACACACACACAGACATCGACTTACACACACACAAGTACACAACACAGACATCGACTACACACACCACCCAGACATCGACTTACACACACACAAGTACACACACAGACATCGACTTACACACACACAGACATCGACTTACACACACCACAAGTACACACACAGACATCGACTTACACACACACAAGTACACACACACAGACATCGACTTACACACACACAGACATCGACTTACACACACACAAGTACACACACAGACATCGACTTCACACACACACAAGTACACACACAGACATCGACTTACACACACACAGACATCGACTTACACACACACAACCACACAGACATCGACTTACACACACACAGACATCGACTTACACACACACAAGTACACACACAGACATCGACTTACACACACACAAGTACACACACAGACATCGACTTACACACACACAGACATCGACTTACACACACACACAAGTACACACACAGACATCGACTTACACACACACACAAGTACACACACAGACATCCTTACACACACACAGACATCGACTTACACACACACACAAGTACACACCACAGACATCGACTTACACACACACCAGACATCGACTTACACACACACAAGTACACACACGACATCGACTTACACACACAGACATCGACTTACACACACACACAAGTACACACACAGACATCGACTTACACACACACACAAAGTACACACACACAGACATCGACTTACACACACACAGACATCGACTTACACACACACAAGTACACACACAGACATCGACTTACACACACACACAAGTACACACTACACAGACATCGACTTACACAACACAGCCATCGACTTACACACACACAAGTACACACACAGACATCGACTTACACACACACACAGACATCGACTTACACACACACAAGTACACACACACAGACATCGACTTACACACACACAAGTACACACACACAGACTCGACTTACAACACACACAGACATCGACTTACACACACACACAAGTACACACACAAGACATCGACTTACCACACACACACAAGTACACACACAGGCATCGACGTACCACACACAGACATCGACTTACACACACACAAGTACACACACAGACATCGACTTAACACACACACAGACATCGACTTACAACACACACACAGTACACACACAGACATCGACTTACACACACACACAGACATCGACTTACACACACAAGTACACACCAGACATCGACTTACACACACACGACATCGACTTACACACACACAAGTACACACACAGACATCGACTTACACACACACACAAGTACCACACCAGACATCGACTTACACACACAGACATCGACTTACACACACACACAAGTACACACACAGACATCGACTTACACCACACACAAGTACACACACAGACATCGACTTACCACACACAGACATCGACTTACACACACACAAGTACACACACAGACATCGACTTACACACACACACAGACATCGACTTACACACACACAAGTAACCACACAGACATCGACTTACACACACACAAGTACACACAGACATCGACTTACACACCACAGACATCGACTTACACACACACACAAGTACACACACAGACATCGACTTACACACACACAAGTACACACACACAGACATCGACTTACACACACACAGACAATCGACTTACACACACAAAGTACACACACCAGACATCGACTTACACCCACACAGACATCGACTTACACACACACAAAAAAGTACACACACAGACATCGACTTAACACACCCACAGACATCGACTTACACACACACACAAGTACACACACAGACATCGACTTACACACACAACAGACATCGACTTACACACACACACAAGTACACACACAGACATCGACTTACACACACACACAAGTACACACAGACATTCGACTTACACACACACACAGTACACACACACAGACATCGACTTACACACACACAGACATCGACTTACACACACACAAGTACACACACAGACATCGACTTACACACACACACAGACATCGACTTACACACACACAAGTACACACACAGACATCGACTTACACACATACAGACATCGACTTACACACACACACAAGTACACACACAGACATCGACTTACACACACACAAGTACACACACACAGACATCGACTTACACACACACAGACATCGACTTACACACACACAAGTACACACACAGACATCGACTTACACACACACACAAGTACACACACACAGACATCGAACTTACACACACACAGACATCGACTTACACACACACAAGTACACACACAAGACATCGACTTACCACACACACAGTAACACACAGACATCGACTTACACACACCACAAGTACACACACCAGACATCGACTTACCACACACAGACATCGACTTACACACACACAAGTACACACACAGACATCGACTTACACACACACAGACATCGACTTACACACACACAAGTACACACACAGACATCGACTTACACACACACACAACATCGACTTACACACACACAAGTACACACACAGACATCGACTTACACACACACAGACATCGACTTACACACACACACAAGTACACACACAGACATCGACTTACACACACACACAAGTACACACACACAGACACCGACTTACACACACACAGACATCGACTTACACACACAGACAAGTACACACACAGACATCGACTTACACACACACACAAGTACACACACACAGACATCGACTTACACACACAGACATCGACTTACACACACACAAGTACACACACAGACATCGACTTACACACACACACAGACATCGACTTACACACCACACAGTACACACACAGACATCGACTTACACACACACAGACATCGACTTACACACACACACAAGTACACACAGACATCGACTTACACACACACCATACACACACACAGACATCGACTTACACACACACAGACATCGACTTACACACACACAGACATCGACTTACACACACACAGACATCGACTTACACACACACAGACATCGACTTACACACACACAGACATCGACTTACACACACACAAGTACACACACAGACATCGACTTACACACACACACAATACACACACACAGACATCGACTTACACACACCAGACATCGACTTACACACACACAAGTACACACACAGACATCGACTTACACACACACACAAGTACACACACACAGACATCGACTTACACACACACAGACATCGACTTACACACACACAAGTACACACACAGACATCGACTTACACACACACAGACATCGACTTACACACACACAAGTACACACACAGACATCGACTTACACACACACAAGTACACACACAGACATCGACTTACACACACACAGACATCGACTTACACACACACAAGTACACACACAGACATCGACTTACACACACACACAAGTACACACACACAGACATCGACTTACACACACACAGACATCGACTTACACACACACAAGTACACACAGACATCGACTTACACACACACACAGACATCGACTTACACACACACAAGTACACACACAGACATCGACTTACACACACCACAGACATCGACTTACACCACACAAGTACACACACAGACATCGACTTACACACACAGACATCGACTTACACACACACAAGTACACACACAGACATCGACTTACACACACACACATGTACACACACACAGACATCGACTTACACACACACAGACATCGACTTACACACACACAAGTACACACACAGACATCGACTTACACACACACAAGTACACACACACAGACATCGACTTACACACACAGACATCGACTTACACACACACAGTACACACACAGACATCGACTTACACACACACACAGACATCGACTTACACACACACAAGTACACACACAGACATCGACTTACACACACACAAGTACACACACAGACATCGACTTACACACAGACATCGACTTACACACACCACAAGTACACACACAGACATCGACTTACACACACACACAAGTACACACACAGACATCGACTTACACACCAGACATCGACTTACACACACACAAGTACACACACAGACATCGACTTACACACACACACAGACATCGACTTACACACACACAAGTACACACACAGACATCGACTTACACACACCAGTACACACCAGACATCGACTTACACACACAGACATCGACTTACACACACACACAAGTACACACACAGACATCGACTTACACACACACACAAGTACCACAGACATCGACTTACACACACACACAAGTACCACACACAGACATCGACTTACACACACAGACATCGACTTACACACACACAAGTACACACACAGACATCGACTTACCACACACAGACATCGACTTACACACACAAGTACACACACAGACATCGACTTACACACACACAGACATCGACTTACACACACACAAGTACACACACAGACATCGACTTACACACACACACAAGTACCACACACAGACATCGACTTACACACACACAGACATCGACTTACACACACACAAGTACACACACAGACATCGACTTACACACACACAAGTACACACACACACAGACATCGACTTACACACACACAGACATCGACTTACACACACACAAGTACACCACAGACATCGACTTACACACACACACAAGTACACACACCGACATCCGACTTACACACACACAGCAAGTACCACACATACATCGACTACACAACATCAACGTACACACACACAGACATCCGTACACACACAGACAGCGACTACAACACATCACAAGTACACACACAGCATCGACTTACACACACACAGACCATCGACTTACCACCACACACAAGTACCACACACCGACATCGACTTCACACACACACAGACCATCGACTTACACCCACACAAGTACACACACAGACATCGACTTACACACACCACAGACATATCGACTTACACACACACACAAGTTATCACACACAGACATCGACTTACACACACACACCAGTACACACACACACAGACATCACTTACACACACACACAGACATCGACTTCCACACAAGACAAGTACACACACAGACATCGACTTACACACACACAAGTACACACACACAGACATCGACTTACACACACACAGACATCGACTTACACACACACAAGTACACACACAGACATCGACTTACACACACACACAGACATCGACTTACACCACACACACAAGTACACACACAGACATCGACTTACACACACACAGACATCGACTTACACACACACACAAGTACACACAGACATCGACTTACACACACACACAAGTACACACACACAGACATCGACTTACACACACACAGACATCGACTTACACACACACAAGTACACACACAGACATCGACTTACACACACACACAGACATCGACTTACACACACACAAGTACACACACAGACATCGACTTACAACACACAGACATCGACTTACACACACACACAAGTACACACACAGACATCGACTTACACACACACACAAAGTACACACACACAGACATCGACTTACACACACACAGACATCGACTTACACACACACAATTACACACACAGACATCGACTTACACACACACACAAGTACACACACACAGACATCGACTTACACACACACAGACATCGACTTACACCAAACAAGTACACACACAGACATCGACTTACACACACACACAGACATCGACTTACACACACACAAGTACACACAGACATCGACTTACACACACACAAGTACACACACAGACATCGACTTACACACACACAAGTACACACCACAGACAGCGAACTTACACACACACAGACATCGACTTACACACACACACAAGTACACACACAGACATCGACTTACACACACACACAAGTACACACACACAGACATCGACTTACACACACACAGACTCGACTTACACACACACAAGTACACACACAGACATCGACTTACACACACACACAGACATCGACTTACACACACAAAAGTACACACACAGACATCGACTTACACACCACACCGACATCGACTTACACCACACAGTACACACACAGACATCGACTTACACACACACAGACATCGACTTACACACACACACAAGTACACACACAGACATCGACTTACACACACACACAAGTACAACACACACAGACATTCGACTTACACACACAGACATCGACTTACACACACACAAGTACACACAACAGACATCGACTTACACACACACACAAATGACTACACACCAAGACAC
Organism: Lethenteron reissneri; assembly: GCF_015708825.2. Classification (NCBI taxonomy): domain Eukaryota; kingdom Metazoa; phylum Chordata; class Hyperoartia; order Petromyzontiformes; family Petromyzontidae; genus Lethenteron; species Lethenteron reissneri. The sequence continues at coordinate 45,806 of NW_026890963.1, forward strand.
ACGACATCGACTACACACACACAGACATCGACTTACACACACACAAGTACACACACAGACATCGACTTACACACACACACAGACATCGACTTACACACACACAAGTACACACACAGACATCGACTTACACACACACAAGTACACACACAGACATCGACTTACACACAGACATCGACTTACACACACACACAAGTACACACACAGACATCGACTTACACACACACACAAGTACACACACACAGACATCGACTTACACACACACAGACATCGACTTACACACACACAAGTACACACACAGACATCGACTTACACACACACACAGACATCGACTTACACACACACAAGTACACACACAGACATCGACTTAACACACACACAGACATCGACTTACACACACACACAAGTACACACACAGACATCGACTTACACACACACACAAGTACACACACACAGACATCGACTTACACACACACAGACATCGACTTACACACACACAAGTACACACACAGACATCGACTTACACACAACACAAGTACACACACACAGACATCGACTTACACACACACAGACATCGACTTACACACACACGAGTACACACACAGACATCGACTTACACACACACACAGACATCGACTCACACACACACAAGTACACACACAGACATCGACTTACACACACACAAGTACACACACAGACATCGACTTACACACACACAGACATCGACTTACACACACACACAAGTACACACACAGACATCGACTTACACACACACACAAGTACACACACACAGACATCGACTTACACACACACAGACATCGACTTACACACACACAAGTACACACACAGACATCGACTTACACACACACACAGACATCGACTTACACACACACAAGTACACACACAGACATCGACTTACACACACACACAGACATCGACTTACACACACACAAGTACACACACAGACATCGACTTACACACACACAGACATCGACTTACACACACACACAAGTACACACACAGACATCGACTTACACACACACACAAGTACACACACACAGACATCGACTTACACACACACAGACATCGACTTACACACACACAAGTACACACACAGACATCGACTTACACACACACACAAGTACACACACACAGACATCGACTTACACACACACAGACATCGACTTACACACACACAAGTACACACACAGACATCGACTTACACACACACACAGACATCGACTTACACACACACAAGTACACACACAGACATCGACTTACACACACACAAGTACACACACAGACATCGACTTACACACACACAGACATCGACTTACACACACACACAAGTACACACACAGACATCGACTTACACACACACACAAGTACACACACACAGACATCGACTTACACACACACAGACATCGACTTACACACACACAAGTACACACACAGACATCGACTTACACACACACACAGACATCGACTTACACACACACAAGTACACACACAGACATCGACTTACACACACACAAGTACACACACAGACATCGACTTACACACACACAGACATCGACTTACACACACACACAAGTACACACACAGACATCGACTTACACACACACGCAAGTACACACACACAGACATCGACTTACACACACACACAAGTACACACACACACGGAGTGACACACACACACGATAGTCTATTTCCATGTGATCCCAACGGAAATCGATTCCATTAGCTTAATCAACTATACATCGATTCCCATGTTATCCCAATAGAAATCGACTCTATAAATCCACTACGCCGCAATAATCGATTCCTAATGTTATCCCATTAAGAATCGACGCAAGTGGAGTTAATCGAACCGAGAATCGAATTTTTCTGCACCACGTGACTTGAGAAACGGAAACACGTGGGTGCCAGGTGGGTGTCATGGCGGTGCGAGAACTCTTCTCGAGACTTGGCCTACTCTTCCTCTCCCTCCACCACCACCTCCACCTCGTCACGTGCACACACGGTGAGCACAGCCAGAGGTGGTCGATACATCGGGTACCAGGTTGTGGTGGACGTGGGGAGCGGTGGTGAAGTGGTAAGCGCACTGTGTGTGTGGGGAGCGGTGGTGCAGTGGTTAGCGCACTGTGTGTGTGGGGAGCGGTGGTGAAGTGGTTAGCGCACTGTGTGTGTGGGGAGCGGTGGTGCAGTGGTTAGCGCACTGTGTGTGTGTGGGTGGGGAGTGGTGGTGCAGTGGTTAGCGCACTGTGTGTGTGTGGAGTGGTGGTGCAGTGGTTAGCGCAGTGTGGGGAGTGGTGGTGCAGTGGTTAGCGCACTGTGTGTGTGGGGGGGGGGAGCGGTGGTGCAGTGGTTAGCGCACTGTGTGTGTGTGGGTGGGGAGTGGTGGTGCAGTGGTTAGCGCACTGTGTGTGTGGGGAGTGGTGGTGCAGTGGTTAGCGCAGTGTGGGGAGTGGTGGTGCAGTGGTTAGCGCACTGTGTGTGTGTGGGGGGGGAGCGGTGGTGCAGTGGTTAGCGCACTGTGTGTGTGTGTGGGGGGAGCGGTGGTGCAGTGGTTAGCGCACTGTGTGTGTGTGGGTGGGGAGTGGTGGTGCAGTGGTTAGCGCACTGTGTGTGTGGGGAGTGGTGGTGCAGTGGTTAGCGCAGTGTGGGGAGCGGTGGTGCAGTGGTTAGCGCACTGTGTGTGTGTGTGGGGGGAGCGGTGGTGCAGTGGTTAGCGCACTGTGTGTGTGTGGGGAGCGGTGGTGCAGTGGTTAGCGCAGTGTGGGGAGCGGTGGTGCAGTGGTTAGCGCACTGTGTGTGGGGAGCGGTGGTGCAGTGGTTAGCGCACACTGCCCATCTCCCCAGCTGCGACTCCCCCTCTGAATGTCCGCGTGGAGTCTCGCGACCTGCTGACGCAACTCCGCTGGGACCACGACGCTCAAGTGGACGTCGCCACCAGCAGCAGCTCAAAGCTCCTGGACGTTGCCTACAGGGTGGACAGCAAACTGTGAGATGCTCGCTCACTCGCTCGCCCACCCACTCACTCACTCGCTCACTCACCCATCCACTTGCTCAACCACTCTCTCACTCACCCACTCACCCATCCACTCTCTCACTCACTCACTCACCCACACACTCACCCACCCACTTACTCACCCACCCACTCTCTCACTCACCCACTCACTCACCCACCCACTCACCCACCCACTTACTCACCCACCCACTCTCTCACCCACTCACTCACCCACCCACTCACCCACCCACTTACTCACCCACCCATTCTCTCACCCACCCACTCTCTCACCCACCCACTCACTCACCCATCCACTCACCCACCCACTCTCTCACTCACCCACTCACTCACCCATCCACTCACCCACCCACTCACCCACCCACTCACCCACCCACTTAATCACCCACCCACTCTTTCACTCACCCAATCACTCACCCACTCACCCACCCACTCACTCACCCACTCACTCACCCACTCTCTCACTCTCTCTCTCACTCACTCACCCACTCACTCAACCACTTTCTCATTCACCCACTCACCCGCTTGCCCACCCACCCACCCACCCACTCTCTCACTCACCCACCCACTCACACACCCACTCCTCACCTCCTCCTCCCCGTGTCTCTGTCTGTGCAGCTATGGACGAGCCCGCTGGCGGACCGTCTGCGCTGCCACCGCAGAGACACGGTGCGATGTCTCCTCAGCGCTGCGACATCCCGGCGACCGCTATCAACTTCGCGTCAGATCCACCGTCTCATCACCACCACCAACACCACCATCACCACCATCACCACCATCATCACCACCACCATCACCACCATCATCGTCACCCTGGGTCGTGGTTGATGTGTTACCCTTGAAGACAAGTGAGTGGCATTGTCTATGTCTCTGTGTGTGTCTCTGTGTCTGTGTGTGAGTGTCTCACTCTCTGTGTCTCTGTGTGAGTTTCTCTGTGTGAGTGTCTCTGTGTGTGAGTGTCTCTGTGTGTGAGTGTCTCTGTGTATGTCTCTGTGTCTGTGTGTGAGTGTCTCACTCTCTGTGTCTCTGTGTGAGTTTCTCTGTGTGAGTGTCTCTGTGTGTGAGTGTCTCTGTGTGTGAGTGTCTCTGTGTGTGTCTCTGTGTCTGTGTGTGAGTGTCTCACTCTCTGTGTCTCTGTGTGAGTTTATCTGTGTGAGTGTCTCTGTGTGTGAGTGTCTCTGTGTGTGAGTGTCTCTGTGTGTGTCTCTGTGTCTGTGTGTGAGTGTCTCACTCTCTGTGTCTCTGTGTGAGTTTCTCTGTGTGAGTGTCTCTGTGTGTGAGTGTCTCTGTGTGCGTGTGTGTCTCTGTGTGTGTGTCTGTGTGTGTGTCTCTGTGTGTGTGTGTCTGTGTATGAGTGTCTCTGTGTGTCTCTGTCTGTGTGTGTCTCTGTGTGTGTCTCTGTGTGTGTGTCTCTGTGTGTGAGTGTCTCTTTGTGTGAGTGTCTCTGTGTGTGTCTGTGAGTGTGTCTCTCTGTGTGTGAGTGTCTCTTTGTGTGTGTGTCTGTGTGTGAGTGTCTCTTTGTGTGTGTGTCTGTGTGTGTGTCTCTGTGTGTGAGTGTCTCTTTGTGTGAGTGTCTTTGTGTCTGTGTGTGTGTGTCTGTGTGAGTGTGTCTCTCTGTGTGTGAGTGTCTCTTTGTGTGAGTGTCTCTGTGTGTGTGTCCCTGTGTGTGTCTGTGTGTGTGTCTCTGTGTGTGTGTATGTGTGTGTGTGTCTGTGTGAGTGTCTCTGTGTGTGTCTCTGTGTGTCTCTGTGTGTGAGTGTCTGTGTGTGTGTGTGTCTGTGTGTGTGTCTCTGTGTGTGTGTGTCTGTGTGTGAGTGTCTCTGTGTGTGTGTGTGTCTGTGTGTGAGTGTCTCTGTGTGTGTGTGTGTCTGTGTGTGTGTCTGTGTCTGTGTGTGTGTCTGTGTGTGTGTCTGTGTGTGTGTCTGTGTGTGTCTGTGTGTGTCTCAGCCGTGCTGAGTGCTCCGACTGTCACCTTGATGCTCCACAAGGATGCGACGCTGGAGGAGGGTGGTGAGGAGGGTGGTGAGGAGGGTGGTGACGAGGGTGGTGACGAGGAGGAGGAGTGTGGTAGTGAGCGTGAGGACTACAAACATGACGACAAAGATGGCTACGAGAATGACGACGACGATGACGATGAGGGTGATGGCGGCGATGACGGTGATGGCGGTGGCGACGAGGGAGAGCGGTGGGAGCTGTCCGTGCGGGTCTCCATGAGGAGCGAGTGGAGGAGGAGGATGGCGCAGAGTGACGTGCTGTACCATCTACAAGCCGAGGTCTCCACAAGGAGGGGTGTGACTAGCACGGTGAGAGTGGGTGGGTGGGTGGGTGTGTGGGTGAGTGGGTGGGTGAGTGGGTGTGTGGGTGGGTGAGTGGGTGGGTGGGTGGGTGAGTGGGTGGGTGGGTGGGTGAGTGGGTGGGTGAGTGGGTGGGTGAGTGGGTGTGTGGGTGGGTGAGTGGGTGTGTGGGTGGGTGGGTGTGTGGGTGGGTGGGTGGGTGGGTGAGTGGGTGGGTGGGTGAGTGGGTGGGTGGGTGAGTGGGTGGGTGAGTGGGTGTGTGGGTGAGTGGGTGTGTGGGTGTGTGGGTGGGTGAGGTGTGGTGTGGTGTGTGTGTGTGAGTGGGTGGGTGAGTGGGTGGGTGGGTGGGTGGGTGGGTGAGTGGGTGGGTGGGTGGGTGAGTGGGTGGGTGAGTGGGTGGGTGAGTGGGTTAGGGGGTGAGTGGATGAGTGGGTGGGTGAGTGGGTGGGTGTGTGGGTGGGTGGGTGGGTGAGTGGGTGGGTGGATGAGTGGGTGGGTTGGTGAGTGGGTGGGTGAGTGAGTGGGTGAGTGGGTGAGTGGGTGGATGAGTGAGTGAGTGGGTGGGTGGGTGGGTGAGTGGGTGAGTGGGTGGGTTGGTGAGTGGGTGGGTGGGTGGGTTGGTGAGTGGGTGGGTGGGTGGGTGAGTGGGTGGGCGGGTGGGTGGGAGAGTGAGTGGGTGAGTGGGTGGGTGGTGATGCTAATTCTACTGATGACGATGCTATTGCTGCTGCTGCTACTGAATGTCCAGAAATGGTTGAGTTCTGTCAGCTTCCACTTCCATGCTGAACTGGATGGATGGGTTTTGCGAGTTGAGATGATTTAGAAACGCGCTCAGTCTATCTTTGCCGTGTGGCCAGACCACCAACGTGTCATCCACGTAACCCGGCACACTGAGACCATCTGCTTGCTCCTGCCAGGAGCGCTTTGTGGGATGTCGCTACCGCCACGCGCTGCCTCAGCCTGCAGGCGCTGCTGAGTACTGCGTCCGCGTGAGAGTCGCGGCTCGCTACCCGCGGTGGAAGACAGGGGAGTGGTCTCCACTGTCGTGTGTCTCCGTCCCTCCACCACACAGCGCCGTGGGTGAGTGGGTGGGTGGGTGAGTGGGTGGGTGGGTGAGTGGGTGAGTGAGTGGGATGGTGAGTGAGTGGGTGGGTGGGTGAGTGAGTGGGTGGTGAGTTAGTTGGTGGGTGAGAGAGTGGGTGAATGAGTGGGTGAGTGAGTGAGTGGGTTGGTGGGTGAGTGAGTTGGTGGGTGGGTGAGTGAGTGAGTGGGTGGGTGAGTGGGTGGGTGAGTAGGTGGGTGGGTGGGTGGGTGAGTGAGTGAGTGAGTGAGTGGGTGGGTGAGTGGGTGAGTGGGTGGGTGGGTGAGTGAGTGAGTGAGTGGGTGAGTGAGTGGGTGGGTGAGCGAGTGATTTGGTAAGTAGTTGAGTGAGTGGGTGGGTTAGTGGGTGGGTGAGTAGTTGACTGAGTGGGTGGTTGAGTGAGTGGGTGCGTGAGTGAGTGGGTGGGTGAGTAGGTGGGTGGGTGAGTGAGTGGGTGGGTGAGTGGGTGGGTGAGTGGGTGGGTGAGCGAGTGATTTGGTAAGTAGTTGAGTGAGTGGGTGGTTTAGTGGGTGGGTGAGTAGTTGACTGAGTGGGTGGTTGAGTGAGTTGGTGCGTGAGTGATTGAGTGGGTGAGTGGGTGGGTGGGTGAGTGAGTGGGTGGGTGAGTGGGTGGGTGGGTGAGTGGGTGGGTGAGCGAGTGATTTGGTAAGTAGTTGAGTGATTGAGTGGGTGAGTGGGTGGGTGAGTGGCGCACCCATTTAGCCCTCTCTATCCGGCTGAACAAAAGCTGTTCAGACATGCGGTGGCTGGGCATGCAGGCTACATGGCCCAGCCAACGCAGCCTTGCCTGCCGGAGGAGCTCACCAATGGGACTTTGCCCAGATCTTTCTGGGATTTGTGAGCTCCTCACACAATCCAGCCTGCAGGTTAAACCCAGGATGGATCGTAGACAGGCCAGCCTAAATGTTTCTAACCGGCGAATATGTTCCATTAGGGGGGTCCACTTTTCGCATGCGTAGAGAAGGGAGGGAATGACCGTGGCCGAGAAGACCTGAAGATTCGTGCGGAGTGACAAACCAGGTAGCTTCCACACAGTATTATGTAACCGATGAAAAGGTAATGCCGCTCGACTGATTCGGAGTGAGACCTCAGCCAGTCATGAGCACACTGCCCAGGTATGGGAAACTCTCCACTCTCTCCACAACTCCTCAATCACCAATTGGGAGTTGTGGGGGTGGAGTGTCCAATGGTACAAAATACCCAGGCAGGTGCTTAGTTTTGGTGGGGCTGATGGTAAGGCCCCACCTCTTAGTGGCACGCTCTAGTCTCAGCAGCAGCGTCTCCAACTCCTCTTCTGAATGAGCAGCTATTACCAAATCATCAGCATACGCAACATGGTTGAGCGATAGGGAGCCATCCCTTGACCGCACCCGGGCATCGATCAGCCTCCCATTGTATCTGTAACAGATGGAAATTCCTCTGGTACAGCTATTGAAGGCTTCACGAACTATGTGGTTAAAATAAATGTTAAATAATGTGGGAGCCAGAGGACATCCCTGTCGCACCCCAAGGTGTACAGGGAAAGGCTCTGACTCCCGGCCACGTAGTTTTATCCGGGCCCGCTCACCATCATGAAGGTCCTTAATGATCGTGTGCAGAGGGTCAGGGACTCCGAAAGCACGAAAAACTGCCCAGAGCCCAGTCCTACTGATGGTATCATAGGCCTTGACCAGGTCAATAAAGCAGAGATGTAGGTCTTGTTGGAATTCCCTACACCTCTGCTGTAGCAGACGGACAGAAAATATGGCATCTGTGCAGGACCGCCCTTTCCTGAAACCGCATTGGGGCTCCGCAAGCCTCTCCTCAGCGTGCCTGGCAAGGCGGTGTTGAACAACAACACACAGACAGGTACACACAGACACACACACAGACACACACAGACAAATATCCCCCGTGTAGCCTTAACAGACTGTTGGGGCAAGTGCTGTTAGCGAGCACCTATGAAGGTCAGAACTTTACACGAGGGGGTGGGTGGCCAGCACCACGCCCGGCCGCCTTTGTCTCCCCAGTGGCGATGTTTATACGCCGCACCAGGTACTCATTTTGAGGCTGAGGCGACCTAGGGGAGGCCCGGGAACGGTTTAGATAATCGTCACCGGTGTTGGCCGTGAGCGGGAATCGAACCTGGGACGCTGGGTTCATAGCGCAGTGTAGCGCTAACCGCTGCACCACCGCTCCTCATCCAACAACACTGCTCAGCATCCCACTTTGTCTGTGTCTCTGTCTGTGTCTCTCTGTGTCTCTGCCTGTGTCTCTGTCTGTGTATCTGTCTCTCTGCCTGTATCTGTCTCACTGTGTCTCTGTCTGTGTCTCTCTGCCTGTATCTGTCTCACTGTGTCTCTGTCTGTTTCCCCCGTGACTCTGTCTCCCCATGTCTCCCCGTATCTTCTCGTGTGTCCCCAATCTCGTAGCCACCACCCCCGCCACCACCACCACCCCCACCACCACCCCCACCACCGCTGCCACCACCACCACCACCACCACCCCCACCACCGCTGCCACCACCACCACCCCCGCCACCACCACCGCCACCACCGCCACCACCACCCCCACCACCACCGCCACCACCACCACCACCCCCACCACCACCCCCATCCCCACCACCACCACCGCCACCACCACCGCCGCCACCACCACCACCACAACCCCCACCACCACCACCCCCACCACCCCCACCACCACCACCCCCACCACCACCGCCACCACCACCCCCACCACCACCACCCCCACCACCACCACCCCCACCACCACCACCACCCGCCGCCACCACCACCCCCACCACCACCCCCACCACCACCGCCACCACCGCCACCACCACCACCCCCACCACCACCACCACCACCCCCCACCACCGCCACCGCCACCACCACCCCCACCACCACCACCACCCCCACCACCACCACCCGCACCACCACCCGCACCGCCACCACCACCGCCCCATCCACCTCGCGTGGGGTGTCCACGGGGGACGTGGTGACGCTCTTTGCCAGCGGCCGTGTCGCCTCCATCAGCTCGCTGGTGGCCATGGCGACGCTGCTGGTGACGCTGCTGGTGCTGGTGCTGGCGCTGGTGTGCACCGTGCGGAACAGACGGAGCCCCGGCAATCGTCCCGGTGAGCGGCGGCGGCTACACAGATGTTGACTACCTCGCCTGGTGCGTAGGAAGTCGTGGGTTCGATCCAGACCCTGACGCCTGCTGCTGTATACTTGGAGTTTGCGTGTCTCTCTCTCATCATCATCTACTACACTATAATAGTTTCTCTCCCCACGCTGCGTGCGATCTTCTCGTTCCCCAGCGATGGAGCAGCCAGCGACCGCCCCGAGCCTGCTCCCTGACAGTCCCGGCAGCCACCACCATCACTGCGACCACCGCCATCACCACCACTACGACCACCACCATCACCACGGCGGTGGTGGAGGAGGAGCAGAGATGGCAACTCTAGAATCCTGCCCCCGGCCCTGGTTGGCATTGCCGGATGAAAGCCGCTCACCGAGTCGTCTCCGCACCAACCCGTTCACCTCCTGCAGGGTGACCGTGCGCTGGCCGCGAGACAGTGACCACCTCGCGTGGCACGCGCGACGTGCCGGGTTCCAGCTCGAGCCGTGACGACGACGCCCGCCGCTGTTGGCTCGGAGTTGGCGGCGTCCGTCTCTCCGCGTGGCGACGTCCGTTCCAGAGGAGAATGAATGATGTTTTACACGGCAAGTTATACATGTGTAGTGTTGTAAAGGACGGACTAATAAACCTCTTTATGGCACACACAGTTTATTGTCTTAATGACACAGTCCCTAACACACACAAGGGTTGTACGGTCCCCTCACCCGTTACCCTGAGGAGGTACAGCCTCCTGACCTGCACAGCTCACACTTCACTCCTAATCTACGGAGCTACAGCCTCCAGACTTGCCGTCTATCCAATCTCCCCGCCATCCCAGCGTCCTCCAGACTTGCCGTCTATCCAATCTCCCCGCTATCCCAGCGTCCTCCGGCTGGACCTAGGGGAGGCTCACCGACCCGGCGGGTCCCCGACCCTCTGGTCACTCGAGACCTTCGCCCTCACGAGGGCGGGAAGGCTGGGAGCCAGGGTCCTATCCAGGACCTATCTCCCCTGACCACTGGTGACACTGAGCCCCAGCCCTGACAAGGGCTGGGGTCACCACACAGAGACCCACAGACTCACCACACAGAGACCCACAGACTCATCACACAGAGACCCACAGACTCACACAGAGACCCACAGACTCACCACACAGAGACCCACAGACTCATCACACAGAGACCCACAGACTCACCACACAGAGACCCACAGACTCACCACACAGAGACCCACAGACTCACCACACAGAGACCCATAGACTCACCACACAGAGACCCATAGACTCACCACACAGAGACCCACAGACCACACAGAGACCCACAGACTCACGACACAGACCCACAGACTCACCACACAGAGACCCATAGACTCACCACACAGAGACCCACAGACTCACAACAGAGACCCACAGACTCACCACAGACTCACCACACAGAGACCCACAGACTCACCACACAGAGACCCACAGACTCGTCACACAGAGACCCACAGACTCACCACACAGAGACCCACACACTCACCACATAGAGACCCACAGACTCACCACACAGAGACCCACAGACTCACCACACAGCGACCCACAGACTTACCACACAGAGACCCACAGACTCACCACACAGAGACCCACAGACTTACCACAGACTCACCACACAGAGACCCATAGGCTCACCACACAGAGACCCACACACTCACCACACAGAGACCCACACACTCACCACACAGAGACCCACAGACTCACCACAGAGACCCACATACTCACCACACAGAGACCCACAGACTCACCACACAGAGACCCACAGACTCACCACTCAGAGACCCACAGACTCATCACACAGAAACCCACAGACTCACCACACAGAGACCCATAGACTCACCACACAGAGACCCAGACTCACCACTCAGAGACCCACAGACTCATCACACAGAAACCCACAGACTCACCACACAGAGACCCATAGACTCACCACACAGAGACCCAGACTCACCACACAGAGACCCACAGACTCACCACACAGAGACCCACAGACTCACCACACAGAGACCCATAGACTCACCACACAGAGACCCACAGACTCACCACGTGTCTCAGCGTTGGTTGTGTCCCGGTCTGTCCATGGCCTGGCCTCGTCTCTCCCTGCCTGGCTGCCTGCCCCGTGAGTGAGTGACGCTGCCTGCCCAGCTGTTTTGTTGTTTGCTGGGGGAGACATTGTGCTGCTGCTGGTGGTGCTGCTGGTGGTGCTGCTGCTGGTGATGGTAATAAAGGTGGCAAGTTCACTTACCTGGGCTGGAACTGCTCTGAGCAGGTGGGCGCGTCGTGATGATGCTGTTGTTGTTGTGCACGAGACTTGAACTAGAAACTAAACCGCGTTTTATTTTTAGCGGGCAAGGGCCTCATTGAGATGCTGTGTGTGTGTAAGCTCTCTTTTAGAAGGCCCTGACCTGGCCATTACCGATGATAGTTCTACCAATGAGGTTCATCATCATCATCACGTGAACCTTTATAGCAGTTGGCAAAGACTCTAGCAACTCACGGCTCTCAAATGTGGAGGGGAAAACCAGAGGGCCCGGAAAGAAAATCCACTCGACAACAGAAAGACAGAGAGACACAAACTCTATGCAGCAGCTGCAGCATCAACTGCCGGTCTCTGTGCGTGTCTGTGTCTCTGCGTGTGTCTGCGTGTGTCTGTGTCTGTAACGGTGTGTCTGTGTCTATGTCTCTGCGTGTCTTTGTGTCTCTGCGTGCATGTCTCTGTGTGTCTCTACGTGTCTCTGCGTGTGTGTCCATGTCTCTATGTGTGTGTGTCTCTGCATGTCTACGTGTGTGTCCATGTCGTCTCTGTGTGTGTCTGTGTCTCTGTGTGTGTGTCTGTGTGTGTGTCTATATCTGTGTGTGTGTGTCTCTGCATGTGTGTCTCTGTGTCTGTGTGTCTCTGCGTGTGTGTCTGTGTGTGTCTCTCTGTGTGTGTCTGTCTCTGTGTGTGTCTCTGTGTGTGTGTGTGTCTCTGCGTGTGTCTGTGTGTGTGTGTCTATGTGTGTGTCTGTGTCTCTGTGTGTGTCCATGTCTCTGTGTGTGTGTCTCTGTGTGTGTGTCTATGTCTCTGTGTGTGTGTCTCTGTGTCTCTGTGTGTGTGTCACTGTGTGTCTCTGTGTGTGTGTCACTGTGTGTGTGTGTCTGTGTCACTGCGTGTGTGTGTCTGTGTCTCTGCATGTGTGTGTCTGTGTGTCTCTGTGTGTGTGTGTGTCTCTGTGTGTGTGTCTATGTCTCTGTGTGTGTCTGTGTGTCTCTGTGTGTGTGTCTGTGTCTCTGCATGTGTGTCTATGTCTCTGTGTGTGTGTGTCTCTGTGTGTGTGTCTATGTCTCTGTGTGTGTCTGTGTGTCTCTGTGTGTGTGTCTGTGTCTCTGCATGTGTGTCTCTGTGTGTGTCTGTGCGTCTCTGCGTGTGTGTCTCTGTGTGTGTGTCTCTGTGCGTCTCTGCGTGTGTCTGTGTGTGTCTCTGTGTGTGTCTATGTGTGTCTCTGTGTGTGTCTGTGTCTCTGCATGTGTCTCTGTGTGTCTGTATGTGTGTCTGTGTCTCTGCATGTGTCTCTGTGTGTCTGTGTGTCTCTGCGTGTGTCTGTGTGTGTCTCTCTGTGTGTGTCTATGTCTCTGTGTGTGTGTCTCTGTGTGTCTGTGTGTGTCTCTGCGTGTGTGTCTGTATGTGTCTCTCTGTGTGTGTCTATGTCTCTGTGTGTGTGTCTCTGCGTGTCTGTGTGTGTCTCTGTGTGTGTGTCTCTGTGTGTATCAATGTCTCTGTGTGTCTCTGTGTGTCTCTGTGACAGTCGAGTACGGAGACTCGTGATGTGCACCGACTCTGTTCATGTGCGACACAACTTCACGCCACGTGGTCCCACTGGGAAAGAGGGCGGCACAAGTAAACACTAACACGAACCGGTAAACCATTGGCAATTGATCAAAGCTATAAAGGCGATGATCCAGGAAAATTATATTATGATGCTGCATGAAAAGGTAATAGGTTACTCTGAAGTTCCTGGCCATTGGAACGTTGGTAATGATCAGGAACATGCCCTGACAAAACAGGGAAGTCTGAAATATGCTGGGTGTAAATCAGCACATCAAATTAAATCCGCAGAGGAGGGAAAGAAAGGTCCCAAGCATGCGACACTCGGCCGAGAGAGTGGGGAGAGAGAGAGGAAGAGACTTTTCACGATTTTATTTCCACTAAAACATTAACAAAAAACCATTACAGGAAAACACACGTAAATTGTGAATCAACAAAACATCAAACTCTTAACAGCTGTGTGTGCACGAACTACACGTGGCACAGGGATAGAGGCTGTGCAAACGAGGCGGTGCACGGACCTCTCCGTGTGTAGCAAAGTCGCTACGCTGAAGAGTTTTTCAATTTGATAAAGAATCAAATGTTTTGACATCAGAATGCGACGTGAACAAAATACTTTTTTCTCCCCGACATTTTCAAAACAAAATGGCGTTGACGCGTCAAACACCTGAAATCATTTTGTCTTTATGGATTCAGTTGTCGGTCGTCATTAGAGTGTAATGACAGGGTGACACCTGGTGTGACGAGGACGTGTGCGGGGCCACGGGGTGACGAGTCAAATGAGGCACAACGTGAAGTCAGGGCTGGTCCCGCCCAACGAGGGAAACAGGAAAGGGGCGGACGGCTGAGTGGAGAGCGAGCGGCAGAGGTCGCAACCGGGTACCCGGTACCCGTACCCTACCCGATACCCGTACCCTACCCGATACCCGGCTACCCGTACCCTACCCGATACCCGTACCCTACCCGATACCCGTACCCTACCCGATACCCGGCTACCCGTACCCTACCCGATACCCGTACCCTACCCGATACCCGTACCCTACCCGATACCCGGCTACCCGTACCCTACCCGATACCCGTACCCTACCCGATACCCGGCTACCCGTACCCTACCCGATACCCGTACCCTACCCGATACCCGTACCCTACCCGATACCCGGTACCCGTACCCTACCCGAGATACCCGTACCCTACCCGATACCCGGCTACCCGTACCCTACCCGATACCCGTACCCTACCCGATACCCGTACCCTACCCGATACCCGGCTACCCGTACCCTACCCGATACCCGTACCCTACCCGATACCCGGCTACCCGTACCCTACCCGATACCCGGTTACCCGTACCCGATACCCGTACCCTACCCAATACCCGGCTACCCGTACCCGGCCGGGTACGGGTAAGCCGTGAGTCACTGGTGAGTCACCGTGTGTCACTCATTTGCCAACGTCTTGTCTCTTCTCACAATTCAAGTTCCTAGAATCAACCCACCCGCGCCTGCAACGTGGCTTCATCCCAGAGGTCGCAATCGGGTACCCGATACCTGTACCCTACCCGTACCCGGCCGGGTACGGGTAGCCGGGTATCGGGTAGGGAACGTGTACGGGTACCCGATTGCGAGCTCTGGCATGCGGCAACGTGACCATGTCGAGTGAGCGGCCGGGCAACTTGCAGTTTGACGGTGAACACGGCAGAACGGATGTGAGCTTCAAGCGGTAGGACACCGTCCGCGGTCTGACGAACGCCGCCACGACGGCCACGCGGCACTACGGGTGCGTGCCGCTTGTCGGCAGGCGCGCGGCGACCGGCTGCCGGGGCACGGGGAAGTCGCCGGGATACGCCCCGGAAGGGGCGGCCGGGAGGCGCCGTCGCGACGGGGGCCGGGCCCGCCCTCGGGTTCGCGTCGCTGAGGATTTCGTGGAGGAGCTCGCTGGCAACTTCGCGCGCTCCCTCCACGCTGGAGCTCAGCACCGCGGGGAAGAAGCCGCTGCCTTCCCGCATCATCCCGGGAACGGAGACCTTGTACAGGAGGCCCATGGGTCTGCCGGGCTCCGAGTGAGCGTGCAGTTCGAAGGTCGCGTGGCCCACGCCGGCGCTCCGTAGCAGCGCCTGCAGACGCGTCTCGCACGACAAGACGGCCGCCTCCGGCAGCTCGTCCAGACCGACGGGCGTGGGCCGTGAGTGGCGGGGTGCCCGCCAGAGCCGCGTGCGTGGCCCCCAGCCCCCAAACAGGCTGTGCGCGGCCTTGCCGGCGCCGGTGCAATCCGGCGGCAGCAGGTCTGGGACCACCGCCTTCTTCTCCTCCTCCTCGTGTTCCGCTGCCGTGGCCGCGGCAGCCGCCGCCGTGTTTCGCTCCGGGGTGGCCCAGTCCACCTCGATGGTCCGGCCCCAGAGCCAGAAGCGAAGTTGACGGAGCTTCTTCCGGGCCATGGCGGCCGCGTGATGGCTCTCGTACTCGATGAACGCGAAGCCTCGGTTGAGGGTGTTGTCGCGTAAATGGACGCTCGTCTTGACACCCACCACGCCCTCTGTGGCGTCGCTCATCACCATCATCACCTCCGCTCGCGTCTTGTCCTTTGGCAGCCCCCCGATGAAGAGACGGCGAAAGTGCATGCTCACTTTGACTCCGATGCGGTGTCCGGGACGGATCTCCAAGTTGTTGAGTTTCTTGACGGCGTCCTTGGCGTGGGAGCGCATCGCGTAGGTGACGAACGCGAAGCCGCGGTTCTCTCCGCTGAACGCCATCATGAGGCGGAGCTGGTAGATCTTGCCCACCGCCTCCAGCGCGGGAACCAGCTCGTCTTCGTAGAGGTCGCGTGGGATCCTCCCCACGAACACCTCGCAGCCGCGGGCGGGAGGGGGGCCCTGCCAGTCGGGCGGCGGTCCGAACTTCCTCTGTCCGTTCTCCTGGAAGATGTTGTACCCCGTGCGCAGCTTGAGGTACAGCAGGTCCCTCTCCAGACAGGCCATGCCGAGCATCGGTGGATTGGCTACGGTGGCGCTGGGGCAGCGGGTTGGGGCCCGGTGGAGAACTTGACACGCAGTGGGGGAAATCAACTGCTGGAGAGGAAGAGAAAGAGAGTGGAGAGAGAGACGCGTTTAAGCAGAGGTCCCTAAAAAACGCACACACTCACTCACTCACCCAGTCACTCACCCAGTCACTCACACACTTACACACACACTCACCCGCACACTCATCCACCCACTCACCCACTCACACACCCACTCGCTCACTCATCCACTCACACACTCATCCACCCACTCATCCACCCACTCACCCACTCACACACCCACTCACACACTCACCACCCACCCACACACTCACCACCCACCCACACACTCATCCACCCACTCACCCACTCACACACCGAATCACTCACACACTCACTCACCCACCCACTCACCCAACCACTCACACACTCACTCACCCACTCACCCAGTCACTCACTCACCCACTCATTCACTCATCCACCCACTCACACACTCACCCACACACTCATCCACCAACTCACCCACTCACACACTCACCACCCACTCACACACTCACCCACACACTCATCCACCTACTCACCCACTCACACACCCACTCACTCACCCAGTCGCTCACCCACCCACTCACCCAACCACTCACACACTCACTCAATCGCTCACCCAGTCGCTCACACACACACTCACCCACACACTCATCCACTCACTCAGCCACTCACTCACACACACACCTACACACTCACATACTCACTCACACACTCACACACTCACTCACTCACACAGTCGCTCACTTACTCAATGTCCCAGTCGCTCACACACCCACTCACTCACCCACCCACCCACTCACCCACTCACTCACTCACACACACACTCACTCACCCAGTCGCTCACCCACCCACTCACACACCCACGCACACACCCACTTACTCACCCACCAACTCACACACCCACTCACTCACACAGTCGCTCGCTCACTCACACACACACTCACCACCCACTCACACACTCACCCACACACTCACCCACACACTCATCTACCCACTCACCCACCCACCTACACACTCACACACTCACTCACCCACCCACTCACACACCCACCCACTCACTCACCCACCCACTCACTGACCCAATCGCTCACTCACTCACTCGCCCAGTCGCTCACACACTCACCCACACACTCAACACCCACTCACACACTCACCCACCCACTCACTCACCCAGTCGCTCACACACTCACCCACACACTCAACACCCACTCACACACTCACCCACCCACTCACTCACCCAGTCACTCACACACTCACCCACACACTCATCCACCCACTCATCCACTCACACACCCACTCACTCACCCAGTCGCTCACCCACCCACTCACCCAACCACTCACACACTCACTCACCCACTCACCCAGTCACTCACTCACCCACTCATTCACTCATCCACCCACTCACCCACACACTCATCCACTCACCCGCCCACTCACCCACCCACTCACTCACCAAGTCGCTCGCTCACTCACTCACCCAGTCGCTCACACACTAACCCACCCAGTCGCTCACACACTCACCCACACACTCACCTACCCACTCACACACCCATTCATCCACCCACCTACCCCCTCATCCATTCACTCACCCAGTCGCTCACTCACTCACCCAGTCGCTCACACACTCACCCACATACTCACTCACCCACCCACTCACCCACTCACTCACCCACCACTTTCACCCACTCATCCACTCACCTACTCACCCACCCACACACTCATCCACCCACTCACCCACACAGGAGCAGGTGATGATGAGAGGCTTGGCTGATAGAGGTACCAGCAACAGCACCACAGCAGCAGCAGCAGCAATGGTGCAGCAGTAGCAGCAGCAGCCCTGCAAGATGCGAGTCAGCACGCGACTTGACCGAGAGTGGAGGTCTCTGCTCTCCAACCCACCCACCCTGCCCGCGTCTTTGTTGAGGACTCAGTGGGCTGAGTGTTGACTCAGTGGGCTGTTGACTCAACACGTCACTTATTAGCAAGGGGTGGTGGCTTAGGCTCTGGCCAAGAATCGATTGTGGCCTCCAAGTTGTTTATTTAAGCACATTCCTGGGATGCCTTTCTCAATACTCACGTCTAGAGTCAATATCTCGTAGGGTAGACTCTACCCACTGCTGGATGAGGGGTGCAGGAGGGGTAGGGGGGTACAGGGGTGGTGGGAGGTGTACACATATTAATGTTTAACCTATCTAGGTGACTTTTAGCGAAAGACCAAAATAAAATGTAACACGTACAGTAGTAGCACCTCGTGTGGCTAATTCAGTGACATGATTCCTTGCGAAAGGTTTCTGTTTTGTGTTTTAACATCTCAACACAACTCCTGTTTCATGTGCAAGGGAGGGCCCATGCTATATAATGTCACTCGCGACAAGTGTAAGTCCATGTGTGTGTGTGCACACACACATGGACTTACACACACACATTGGCCCACACGCACAAAGACATCGACTTTAGACACACATACATGGACTCACACAGACAGACATCGACTTTAGACACACATACATGGACTCACACAGACAGACATCGACTTTAGACACATACATGGAGTTACACACACATATGGACTCACACACACACACACACATGGACTCACACACACATGTGTGTGAGTGTACACACAGGTGAGAGGGAGTACGGGAGGGGGAGGTGGGAGGGAGGTGGGAGGGGGAGGGAGGGGGAGGTGGGAGGGAGGGAGGGGAAGTGGGAGGGAGGAGAAGGTGGGAGGGGGAGGGAGGGGCAGGTGGGAGGTGGGAGGGGGAGGTGGAAGGGGGAGGGAGGGGAGGTGGGAGAGGTGGGAGAGGGGGGAGGGCGAGGCATGGAGGGGGGGAGGCGTCTGCCAATGGGAGGAGACGGAGGGGGCAGCTGCTGCCCAATGAGCGATGTTCACCAGGAGGGGGGGGGGGTGACGCCAGTGACCGGCTGGAGCGCGGCGGCCGAGCCGACGGCCGGCGCCCTGGGCTGGCGGCCGGGCGAGCTGGGCGGGCCCCGGTACCAGCAGCGGGAGGCGCGCATCTGCAAGCTCGGCCA
This sequence comes from Lethenteron reissneri, assembly GCF_015708825.2. Classification (NCBI taxonomy): domain Eukaryota; kingdom Metazoa; phylum Chordata; class Hyperoartia; order Petromyzontiformes; family Petromyzontidae; genus Lethenteron; species Lethenteron reissneri. The sequence continues at coordinate 65,231 of NW_026890963.1, forward strand.
CGGCAGCTGGGCCGGCTCCCTGCACAAGTCGGCGGACCTGCGGGGAGGCTACGGCGACGGCGCCTCCTCCGACCACCGACGGCACCCGGGGAACGCGGCTCGGTCGTCGTCGCCCAAGGGGCACCGGCTGCGCGAGGGCGTGGAGCTCGTGCGGCAGCGCTTCCGCTTGCCGGGGCGGCGCCGGGGCGCCGGCGGGGAAGGCGCCGGCTCCGAGCCGGACGTGTCGGGCGGTGGACGCCGACTAACGGAACGGGAGGAGGTTGCGGGCGGCTCGTCGGCGTTCGATTGCCGCCGGCGATTGGTGCCGCATCCGGCCGAGATCCGCGGCATCGGCGCCGGTGCCGCGGGGACCGGAGCCGATGGACATCGGCGGTGGTGGCTGGTGCAGGTGCCGGTCGGTTCGTGTTGGTAAACGGTGAATTCCCAGGTCCTGTTCGGACACCACTCGCCACTGACGCTATCCGTGACCAGGGATCTGACTCGGGTCGTCGGACATGCGGAGCAGTGCGCTGACTGCTGTGTGTGTGGGGGGGTTCACAAAGCCATCGATATCTCACGCGCGTGATCCCGCGTGTGTTTCATGAGCCTTCACAATCGACGTTGAGCCATTGGTCCGTATCGTTTTTAACTGTTACAGCTCCTCCAGGAAAGTTCGATCATCAAAATAATAATCATCATCAGGTGTGGTGAAAACCACACCTGATGATGGATTCGTTTTAGCGGCGAGCCCTTTGTGTGTGTCGTTCAACGACTTTGTCTTGTGCGGTCTCTAGCTCTGGCCACACACGCAACAAGCAAACAACAACACACATATCTTGATGACTTTGCGAAAACCTTTGATCGCCTCTTTTTTGTATTGTGCTGAGATCCTAAAGTATAAGAACGGCGTCACGGTTATTGTGAATGGCTTTGCGTTTATCGAGTACGTGTTGGGACCAGTTCCGCCGTGATGTTATGACAAGCCGGATGTTACTGGAAGAGGTTTATATTGTACAAGTTCCTAAGGGATGCTTGTTTTTACAACGTAGCACTTTGAGATCTCTTTTACCGGTGGCAAAATATAGTAGTAGGTGTTTACCCTTTTAAACTGGTACAAAACTGACACCTTTATTCAAGGCATCATGTTTGCAATAACCACAACACAAGTAGTCAAAAAAGCAAAGCAACTCTGATAATGATAATAATATGCACTGTCCTTGAAGTTGTGGTTATTGCAAACATGATGCCTTGAATAAAGGTGTCAGTTTTGTACCAGTTTAAAAGGGTAAAAACCTACTACTACAACGTATCACTTGTTCGTAAATGGTCAAATTTGGGATGTTATGACAATTAACGACCCTCGTAAACGTCAATTCACTCCAACAGCTTCTACAAGACTCTGTCGCATTGCTATCTGCGTTACCAGAAACAACTGAAACGATTAACGTACACGCGATATTTTACAATCCTTTTTTGTTATAAGTGGGGAGGAAAAAAACACGGATTTTTATTTGTTAAACTGCGAAGGCAGCTTTAAGGTGCGGAATATATCCAGATACCGTATTGTTTTAGTTGTTGTTGTGATACTGTGATGGCAGTGGAACATATATCAAGTTCCACATGACAAGCCACTTTGTTGAGCTTTCATTTGTAGCCCGGTCGCTTCTGAAAATGAAGCTATTAGCCCAGTGGGCCTTACTTGTTAAGATACAGTGTTTCTTTTTACGTGTATCGTTTTTTTAAAGTGATTCGTTTACCGTTCCTGTGGTTTGCACTCCAACCGTGTTTTGATATTGTTGTTGTTGTTGTCACTTTCTGACGTGCCCCAAAGAGCTACCAAGAGAGAGCTTGACAGCTCGTAGAATCCCGCCAGTGTTTATAAATATTACAATTCTGATAGCCAAGCACAATCCACCTTCAATCGGCAGCTCGATGTGCACCTGTTGAGGCTCTCACCTGTCCGGGCTGTTGACGTACGCAAACGGGTTTTGATTCCTTACCCGTACCTGTACCCGTACCCGGCCGCACCAGGGTCGCAAATGGATACCCGCACCCGTACCATCGCTCCTCTCCACGATGGAGACCGCTCTACACAGAGACCTGTTTCAAGTGTTCAGGCGTCATTGACGCTCGCCCGGTGGAGCGGTGGCGCCGCGGTTTCAGCGCATTTGCGTTCTGGACCCGGAGAGCCGAGTTCGATTTCCCGAACAGACACTGGAACATGAGCGGGACAGAGGCGTGACATCTTGCACGCGCTGCGTCTCGCCCACCCGCGGGCAACTGGCAATAGCCAGAGGGGCCTCCGCTGCGTGGGCATGGAGAAGGAATGGAACGTGAACGCGGCGCAGTTGTGGTCTGGGCCGAGCGCGAGACTCCGAAGCGATTTGGCAACAGCGCTGGCGTCGAGCCCAGGGTCTCTCGTGCTGGACGAGAGTTGTCGGCTTCGATGGTCGTGTGCGGAGACACCGAGGCGAGGGGTGTAAGTAGCCGACCTTTGGTAAACATGGCACGGGAACAAATGGCACATGTGGACACCGGGACACAAACATTTGACGATGAAACAGGACTCTACTAACAGTTAAAAGTGGTGTGCTAACAGTTATAAGTACTGTACTGACTGTTGTATACAGATATGAATGAAAGAGTTGATTCATCCCAAACCCCGAACCTGTTTCATTGTGCCTTCTTTCTCTCCAGAATTGATCACTCGTGCCATTTTTACTTCCTTTACCAGTTTTACCTGTGACATTTTTATCTGTTTTACCTGTGCCGAGGTGCCTTCTTCCAATAAATGTTTTTGGAAAAAACCATGAAACTCAATCAATGGCTGTCTATCTCTCACTCTTCGTCTCTCTCTCTCTCTCTCTCCGTGTCTCTCTCTCTGTCTCTCTCTCCGTGTCTCTCTCTCTCCGTGTCTCAGGGCGGTCGGCCTCTACGAGAGCGCCTCCTCCGCAAAGGTGAACTGGCCAAAGTGCCAGGCGCTGTGTCTGGGGCCGCGGGGGACGATGCGCGCCGTGACGCTCCCAGGGGGGGTGGAGTGGAGCACGGAGGGCACCAATTACCTGGGGGTGTACCTGGGTAACCCGGCCACTGTGGCCAAGAATTGGGAGGATGTGGCGGAGAAGATTGGAGGGAGGTTACAGGCGTGGGCCCGTTTCGCTCCGCAAATGTCGTACAGGGGACGGGTCCTCGTCGTTAATAACCTGGCGGCGGCCATGCTGTGGCATAAGGCCAGAGTCCTCCACCCCCCAGACTGGCTGTTGACGAAAGTACAGAGGGCCTTCACCTCCTTCGTCTGGCACGGAAGGCACTGGCAGAGGCCGGGGGTCCTCTGTTTGCCAGTGAAGGAGGGAGGCCAGGGCCTAGTGAGCGTCGCCAGCAGGGTGATGGCGTTCAGGGTCCTGGACATAAGGTGCCTGCTGTACGAGCCGGAGGACCAGCCCTGGAAGGCCCTGGTCCTCGGTTTGCTGAGACAGGCCGGAAGGCTTGGGTACGGCCGCGAGCTCTTCCTGACGGACCTGGGGCTGGTAGACCAGTCGCCGCTGCCAAGGTATTATCGCAGCCTGCTAGATGCTTGGCGTAGTCTTGAATGGGAAAGGGCGCCCGCGGACTATGATGCGAACCTTTTTCTGCAGGAGCCGCTTTTCGCTAACGACCTCTTCCAGGGCCTGAAGGAGGAACGCACCCTGGCCGCGCGGTTTGTTGCCGGAGGGGTGAGCAGGGTCAGCGACCTGGTGGACCCTAGCCGGCGAAGGTGGAGACCGGCTATGGAAATCTCAGAAGCGGCCGGGCTGCGCTCCATGCTCGCCGGGAACCAAACTGTTGCGGGAAGTCCTGCGGGCGACGAAGAGGCTCGGAGTGGGGCTGGGAGAGTCGGGCGACAGGGAGGGACCCTCCTTCCCCCAGCTGACCTTCTCCTGTGCCGTCCCCTCTGATCGCGAGGACCGGGGAAAATTATTAAGATGGAGAACAGCAGGAGTGTCTCGCTGGCGGAAGTCAGCAAGAAAAAGCTCTACACCGCCTGCGTAAAGGCACTGCACTTCCAGGACTTGGAGGAGCTGCCAGACACGAAATGGAGGGGATATTTCTCTGAGCTGACGGACGCTACCCCCCAGTGGCGTGATATGTACCGGCCCCCCACTGCCAAAAGATGTGGCGACCTCCAATGGAGAGTAGCGCACTGGACTGTACCATCGGCGGTGTGGGTCAGCCGAGCCGTGCCGGGAGCTCCGGACACATGTGCATTTTGCGGACTGAGGGAGGACCTGGCCCACCAGTTCCTCAAATGCAAAAGGCTCGCCCCGCTGTTCAGTTCCTGGCGGAGGTGTTCGGGAGACTGGGCACCCCGTTTTGCGAGAGCGGCTTTGTGTACGGAGTGACCGGGACGGGGGGCGACAAGCGGCACGTCGCGAACTTTGTGTGCGCCCAGGCCAAACTGGCAATCTATATGACCCGGAAGCGGAGGCTGGAAGGCGGCAGCGGTGGCTGTGGAGTGCTGGCGATGGTGCAGGCCCTCATAAAGGCGCGGCTCGAGTTAGAGTTCGCCTATTACGGTCATGCCGAGGGGGAGAGTGACTTTCTGAAGAAATGGGGGTGCGCCAAGGACGCTCTGGTGTACAGTTGTGCAGAATGCACTAATCTACACGTTTTGACCCCTCCCCCCCCCCCCCCCCCCGTTTTCTTGTCCAGTCGTGCGGGACTGACGCCGCTGTTTGCTTTATGGTGATTGTCACTGACACTGAACGAATTTAATTTGTCACTGGTTGCAGAAATGGTCGCTTCCGAGTGGCTTACAAGGCACAGCAATATTCCAGCGCAATTTGCGCTGGGGAAATAAAGTTTTCAAAAGTCAAAAGTCTCTCCGTGTCTCTCTCTCCGTGTCTCTCTCTGTCTCTCTCTTCCGTGTCTCTCTCTCTCCGTGTCTCTCTCTCTCTCTCTCCGTGTCTCTCTCTCTCTCTCTCGTGTCTCTCTCTCTGTGTGTCTCTCTCTCTCTCCGTGTCTCTCTCTCCGTGTCTCTCTCTCTCTCCGTGTCTCTCTCTCCGTGGCTACTACGTGTGTAGTAGGTTCAAGGAGACTTGGACGACGTAGTCGGATGCACACTTATTTATTAACCACAGTTGTATATTACAGGCCGAGATATACAACACTGGAAGGGGTATCGGCCCCTTCACCCATCTAACCAGGGAGATCACACAATCTCTGGTCACGGCTAGCCTACTCCTAGGTCCTCCACTACAGGGCTAGGGGAGGCTAGCTAAACCCAGCTCTGGTTAAGCTGGGATTACGGCACCCTGAGTCCCCAGACCGGCTCTTACAAGAACATCGGCTCTGGCTCTTGGGGCCACGCCACTGGCTTGCCCTGGTCGGTCCTGAGAAGGACAGCGATCCAGGGGAGTCCCAGGGCCTATCTAGCCGCTCATTGCTTCGCTGGTTAAGGCTGAACACTGAACCCCGAGCCCTCCGGCTCACCGCCTTGTATAGCAACTTCCCCCCTGAGGGGTGGGGCGGGGGGATCCCAGCTCCGTGTCAGCCCCCCAGACTGAACGGAGCGGACGTCGATGTAAGCATCTCTCGGCGTACGGGCATAGCCACGCCCAGTGTGTTAAGCCCTCCGTAACACCTCTACACAGGTAGGAACAATATGTTCCAGACTGCCCACTAGGGATTGGTTGTCTGTCGTGCATATATATAATAAACAGCGAACAGATCTGGGGTCTGTGTGTCTGTCTGTGTGTGGGCGAGCGAGCGAACGGATGTGGGGTCTGTGTCTGTCTGTGTGTGGGCGAGCGAGTGAACGGATGTGGGATCCACGTATTGGCCTCCGCTGCCCTCCTGGGTAAATCCTCGTGCGACAGAATTGTCAACTGGTATGAAGCGGGAGATGTTCTGTGGACCACTCAAAACTCCAGGGCCCTCGAACGGCAGCCCCTGCTGCACCTGGTTATTGTGTATGTACAATCTTTTTTTACTTTATTAATAAAATTTAAGATTTTTTTTTTAATGAGCAGTGCCACTGTTCCCGAGTTTGGGGCTTCCTGACTCCCGGGGCGGTGCGACCCTGAGAGACGTTGACGGATGCTGAGGAACCCACGGCGTCGCCCTCATCCTGACCGTGCGTGTCTCTGCATCTTAAGGCGTTGAAAATATGTTTAGCCAAGGGGGGGGTATTTATCCCACTCGGGTCCCAATATACAGCAACAAACAACAGTCAATTTGTACTGAATACCTCTTCAAAGAAATGTCCATAGTACAGGTTCACTCCCAATGGGTGACACTTTTTTTTTTTATAAAACATTAAATTAGCATTATCAGTTTTTCAGTACAATGTCAGAAATACAATTTTTTTGGTTGTAACATCAAAAGTGCAGTGTGCAAATGTGTGGCCGTGTGTGTTTATGGACGTGTGTCCTTGTGGTTTCACTTCACGTGGCTCAAGGCGCCATCAGCCTGGTACAAGCGCCGTGGTGACGTCACCGCCACTAGTGGCGCTTGTTGTTGTTGCTCTGGTTGTGTGTCTGTGGATGTCCTTGTCTGTGAGTGCATGAGTTGGCGCTGTCGGATGTCAGCAGCACCATACGACCTCCCAGAATGAGCAAACGCAGCGATGGTTCAAAGGAGGCGCCCTGCTGAGAGGGTGACGCGATAAGGGACTCGAGAAGACGCTCCCACGTCTCTACTTATAACAAATATTTATAAACAAAATTATACATCGAGCCTGGCTAGCCTGGCAGGAATCGAACTCAGGAATCGAACCCGCGTTAACCATTACACCACAGACCCGCTTGACGATGAGAGGATGTGTAAAACATCTATACTGTTCATTGTTTTGTGTGAAGATAAGAGGGAGGTACGGGTTCTATTGATGATTCAAAGGGGGGCACCCCGATAATAAAAGGCTCTGATAGGGATGGGACATGTGCTACACATCTCAAATGCACGTCCAGTACAAGGATATACCGGTTGTGAATGTCTTGATAACAACACAGAGCTCGCTAACACACACAACTGGCACGCGAGTGTAGCTACCACTGGGACCCGCTCGCTGTGAGGGAGGTTCGCTGTAGCTGGTAGCGAGAGCGCCAACAACTTGCATTGCTCGCTGCGTTGTTTTAGGTCGTCGGATCGATCTCGCATCCTCCACGGGGAAGATTTTTTTTTAAATCAAATTTTAAACGTCACGCCCAGCGTTATTGTTCGTGACATTTTCACATTGGTGAATCAGATTGACTCGATTTTGCTGTGTGAAATGTCTTACTAACAACACAGAGCTCGCTAAACAACACACGCTTGCACGCTAGTAGCTACACTAGGAACCTCTCGATGCTACAGAGACATCAGAGTACCTGGTCGCGTGCTCACGCCACTAAGTATCCTGATCTCTCGATTTTTGGTCGCCGGATCGATTCCCGCATCCTTCACGGGGAATATTTTTTTTTAAATCAAAATTTAAATTTAACGCCCCCAGCGTTATTGTTGGTGGACATGTTCACATTGGTGAACCAGCTTGACGTCTTGTCGCCCTCGATTTTTGATTATGATTTGCCAGTTTAAGAAAACCGAATCTTTGTTGATTGAAAAGTGCGGCGCGAGTTGCTCGCTGCGCGTGAAGACTCCCGCCTCTGGGCGGCAGGCGGCGCTCGTGAGAACGCGAGAGGCGGCAGCTGAGAGCTGCATGATACAATAATTATTTTATCATGTTTTATTTGGATTATTTTATTATTCCATTCTACGTGTAAAGTAGTAACTCGGCAGGAGACGACTTCAGCGGGTAGCACACTCTTTATTTTCACCAACTTGTAGTTACACGGATGACTAACACCCTACTTCGTTACACGGGTGACCAACACCCACTTAGCTACACGGGTGACTGACACCCACTCAGCTACACGGGTGACTAACACCCACTCAGCTACACGGGTGACCAACACCCACTCAGCTACACGGGTGACCAACACCCACTCAGCTACACGGGTGACTAACACCCACTCAGCTACACGTGTGACCAACACCCACTCAGCTACACGGGTGACTAACACCCACTCAGCTACACGGGTGACTAACACCCACTCAGCTACACTGACACGGGCTCTTACGCCCCGTAGCCTTCCGGGACACACCCAGCCGGCGGTGCCCGTCTCGGCTCTGGGTACCACCGTCCCGACCCACACGGGCGTCGGACTACGGGTCCCCCAGTCTCGGCTCCGAGCCACACAGGGCCCCGGTCCTCACAAGGACGGCGGGACTAGGGGTCTCGGGCCACTACCTCCTCCACCCCGTCTTCGGTCTTCAACTGGTTAACACTGACCACGAGTGCTCTCGCGCGTCCCCCTTTATACCCCTCCTGCGGACGTCGCTGAGAGCACCCATCTTATCTGACCAATCACTGCGCACTCGCTACGATCCTCTTTTCCCAGCTTGTGTGAGCGCGCCTTACCACCGGCGCGCGCGTCCATACCACGCCCACATCGCGTGCCCAACCCCGCGCCCCGTGATCCATCACTGTCGGCGCACGTCAATACCACCACTACAGTTACACACCACACCAGGTACTCGTTTAAGGTTGAGTCGACCTAGGGGAGACTCAGAACCGGTTCAAACAATCGTCACCGGTGTTGGCCGTGAGCAGGAAGCAGACTCGAGTTTGCCGGGTTTGTAGCGCAGGCCGCTAACCACGACAGACAACGACACACGCAGAACCACGAGCAATCGCACCTCTGCAGACTGGCGTGGCTCAGCTGCTGTTGTCCCCCCAGCAGTGGCGGTATTTATACACCGCACTGGGGACTCGTTTAAAGGCTGAGTCAACCTAGACGAGGTCCAGGACCAATGCTGATATCACTCGCCACTGATGTGAGCCGTGGTGGGGAAATATTACAGCGCTCACCACTAAAATACCGCTCCACACACACATGGACACAGAAACAATTGACACACAGATACAGACAAAGATACACCGTGTAGCCTGTAACAGACTGTAGGGGCAAGTACTGTTAGCGAGCACCTATGAAGGCCGGCACGGCACACGAGGGGGTGGGTGGCCAGCACCACGCCCGACCGCCTTTGTCTCCCCAGTGGCGATGTTTACTACACACCGCACCAGGTACTCATTTGAGGCTGAGTCCACCTAGGGGATGCCCAGAACCGGTTCAGATAATCGTCACATTGGCTCTTCATTCTATTGTGTTGCACTCTCAACAATAAATTCGCAACTTGTCAAACATGCTTCAGACAGCTGATGCACAACTCAAATGATTTTGTAGAAATTAATGCCAATTGACAGAGCCGGCAAGAAAGATGTGGCTGACATTCAAATTGTGGACTGCCATTCAGATGACTTGTCTACAACTTTGCAGCTGCCCCTCGACTGGCTGAATAGTTTTGCAACACAAATCTCCCTCGATAAAGAGACTTGTAGTCTGAACAAACCATCACCTGCATGAAAATAAAGACAATGAATTGATGTATTGAATATTTAATTTGTTGGTTAACAAATGAATGCAATCTATAGCCAACATTTGCATATATATAATAAAACATTATTTACATCTAAAACAACAACAACAACCATACATTGGAGTTAACTGCTTGTTTTCATGAATTATAGTTTTTTTAACAAACAAGCATAACTAGAATGTGTTGCTTTGGAAAAAAGAAAGAAAAGCCCAAATTCGATGACCACTTTTAACCGATTCAACAACGAACAAGAGAGCGGCTTGTAGCTGCCCTGCTGCAAGTGAATATTGCCGCTGCCACCTTTGAGTTTTCCCCACAGCACGGTTCAGAGTTATAGA
>NW_026890963.1:80000-87728 GCF_015708825.2 Lethenteron reissneri
ACGGGTGCCGCTGCAAGCTACAAAGAGCTTGAGTGCCCAAGCGCGTACAGAGATTTCTGGAGCGAGACTCCCCAAATCCTTTCAAAACGCCGTTCGCGTGACCGTATTAGGAGTGAGTTGTTTATCAGCTAAAGGCTATTTTTCAGACGCTACGGCTGTGTGCGTGTACCTGCCGAGCTGTTTTGATTTTCTGACAAATAAACGCCGTACATTCTTCTGATGTGAATAGACACACACATTGTGCCAACATGGCTCCGGATGACATTAGCCAAGGCCGACATGCTGAGCTTTCAAAGTTTCTCACTGAAGGCGATAGTCACCGAGCGTTAATTATACAGATCGGTAGGCATTGGAATTCTTTTTTACATTTTGGATTTCCCACAACCGGCATTTAATTGAACACTCGCTGCATCCCAACTGTTTTAGCATTTGCCAGGAAATATGGCCACCTCAGAGCAGAGGTCGCAAACGGGTTTTGATTCCTTACCCGTACCCGGCCGCACCAGGGTCGCAAACGGGTACCCGTACCGGCCGTACCTGTACCCTACCCGTACCTGGCCGGGTACGGGTATCGGGTACCTGATTGCGACCTCTGGGATGAAGCCATGTTGCAGGCGCGGGTGGGTTGATTCTAGGAACTTGAATTGTGAGAAGAGACAAGACGTTGGGAAATGAGTGACAAACCGGTTACTCACCAGTGACTCACGGTCTACCCGTACCCGGCCGGTCACGGGTAGCCAGGTATCGGGTAGGGTACGGGTATCGGGTACCCGGTTGTGACCTCTGCCTCAGAGCACGGGATTCTGCCAACGCACAACTACCGCCTTCCCACTGCTCCTCTCCCATGGGGTGTTGTTGTTGTTGTTGTCTAAATGTTGTTGTTGTTGTCTAGATGTTGTTGTTGTTGTTGTCTAAATGTTGTTGTCTAGATTTTGTTGTTGTTGTTGTCTAATGCACCGCAAAGTCACGACATCCGCTCAGCCTGCAAATTACCGGCGCCAAAACGGAACTTGATTTTGATGCAGTCATTTTAGCTGTGACGGTCCCACCTGATGACGGAAATTTTTTACCCACGTGACTTTACCGGGAAAAAAAAAAAACCTAAGAGTTTGATTTCAAGGCCGGATGCTGAACAAATGAAGGGTTCGTGTGTGTAACGTGATAAACGATCACCTTCTAGACGACTGCTGCTGCTGCTGTCGATTGAAATTGTCGTTGCCCTGCAAAAGATCAACGGGGGCACGCCCGTCGTCATTCACTCACTTCGAACTCACGATCGCGTGCGGGCAAGCGCCGCGTATGTGCACGTTCAATCTGTTAGTTTTGTATATCGCCAGCGCGTGACATTTTCTTCACTTCCATTCTCACCACGGAAGATTGCAACATTCACCGTTTTGTTTAGTAACAGGAGCAATCCGTACGCAGCAGGGTCATTGTGCCGACGTCTGTCCACGAATGGGCACGCAGACCCCTTGTGCAGAGAGCGCACACACGCTCGCACGCACGCACGCACGCTCGCACGTTTGAAGATGGGTCCTCGCTGGTACCACGGGTTTCGTGTTCTTTAAACGTGTGTAACGTGAGGATGTATCCGGCTCACTGACGTATCACAACTCGTCACGATGATTGGCTCTGCCGGTCCTGGTCCATAGCCAATGGGGGGAACCCTAGGGGCGTGGCCCTGACGTCATGGCAAGGTGACAGCTGTTTGTAGATGATTGGTTCTGCTGGCTTTAGCCACAGCCAATGGGGAGACGAGTCAGGGGCGTGGTCCCGGGAGCCTACGATGGAGTCTGGAAGATTCCATGGAGGCTAACCAGGTTTGGTGGAAACATACCACGTGACCCGGGTATTAAATAGGGGTGGAGACGAGCGACACGTGGTCAGAACGGGAACGAACGGAGGAAGGGGGCCACGCGGGAGCGGGGCTCCGGGTTGCCACGTGGTTACGCGTCTCTCTCTCTCTGTCCCTCTCACGCTGCCTGTCAACAGCGTGAAGGAAAGCTGTTTATGAAAGTGAAATAAAGACCAGATTCCAGGAGTCGCCTCAATGACCATTATTACACGTATATTAAGCTCGCCAAAAGGAGTGCTCGGATCTCAGCGAGCGTTTAATACGCGTGGCACCACGATTCGTACCTTCGAATGTGCCTCCTCATTATATCCGCTTCTCTGAGTCTCTTAAGCATCTGCCACCAGCAGATCGCAGGTACGCGTGGGAACCCACCCACCCCCCCTTCGTGCTGCTGATTGAGGGACGTTGGTTTGCGTAGAGGTCGAACCATGAACCTCTCCGATTCAGTTGCTTTATCTTCTTGGTTCTTTCGGTAAAGTCACGTAGAAGGGAAGTAATAAAATAATAAAAATAAAAACATAATATTATTTTATTATTTCCCTTCTACGTGACTTTAGCGAAAGAACCAAGAAGATGAATCCCTGCAGTCACGAAAGCTTTAAATCGAAACATAAAATTTTTTTATTTTTATTATTTTATTATTTCCCTTCTGCGCGACTTTAGCGAAAGAACAAAGAAGATGAATCCCTGCAGTCACGAAAGCTTTAAATCAGTTGCTTTACATTATAATTGATAACCGGAGTAAAATGCATGCAGATGAAATTTCGGCAAACTCAATCGACCGTACACAATGCGCCTATATTTTATACTTGATTGCAATTTAATTTCGCGGACAGTCTACGGAGATATGCGTGGAAAAAAACACGTCATTCCCCCCTCCCCCCCGCGCACGCTGCATTGTGCGTAGGGGGGCGGATGACGATTCGTGACGGATGATTGATTCTCAAGATTTCTTAAGTTATTGCCGCGGCAGTGAAAGTTCAGCGGGGAGTGCTTGGCGGGCCTCCCCGGGCCCGTGCGGTCATTTTCAAAAGGGGGCCGTCTCGCGTCGGCGCGTCACCTACCTGTGTGAGGTCGTGCCGGCCAGGCACACGGCGCAGAGGGTGGCGACGCGGGGGCTTGCCAAGCGCCGGCGTTGCCGCGCCCGCCGCCTCCGAGGGCAGGAAGGACTTGTCCTCGTAGACGTTGGGCGCGGTGGCGGATGCCGCCTCGCCGCCGGAACGGGCGGCCGCCCCCGGCTCGTCACGCGCCGGCGTCCTGGCCGGGCGGCCGCGCCGCAGTGGTAGGTGCGTAGCTCCTTGTTCTCCCGCTTGCAGCGCAGCACCACCGCCACCGCGGCCACGTTCAGGACGCACGACGCCGCGGCCAGCGCCACGACCGCGACGAACGGCGTCGCGAAGGCGCCGTCGCCGTCGTCGCCGTCGTCCCCGTCGCTGTCGTCCGGGAGCCGGCCCTCGGGGCGCGCGTCCATGACGAACGGCGTCGCGAAGGCATCGTCCCCGTCCCCGTCGTCGTCCCCGCCGTCGTCATCCGGGAGCCGGCCCTCGGGGCGCGTGTCCGTGACGCGCACCGTGAACGTCTTGACCGACACGAGCGGCGGCGCTCCGTCGTCCCGCTGCCACCACCGTCAGGTTGTACTCGGCGGCGGCGGTCGCCCCGCGGTCCAGCCGCGTCGCCGTTGCCAGCGCGTACACCTCGCCCCCGTCCCAGGCGCGGAGCGCGAACGGCGGCGCCGCGCCGGGCCCCGCGGCCGACGCGCCCTCGAGCGTGCAGGTCACGCGCCCGTTGGCGCCCGAGTCTCGGTCCCGGATGCGGACGAAGGCCACGACGTGGCGGGCGACGCCCCCCGGGACACGCCGACGACGGCGGCCGCGGCGCGCCGGTCGGGCCGAGCAGCCGCACGACGGGCGCGTTGTCGTTCACGTCCAGGACTGCGCACCAGCACCGTGGCGTAAGCGGGGACGGAGTCGGGTCCCGGTCGCGCGCCCGCACGTGCATCTCGTGGGAGTAGGCCTCCTCGTGGTCCAGGCCCCCCACGAGGGTGACTAGGCCCGACGCGCGAGTCCACCGCGAAGAGGTCGCGCGCCGTCTCGCGCGCCCCCCAGCATCGCCGCGTTACTCACCCTCCCCGTTGGCGACATCGTCCGGGTCCCAGCGTGGAGCCGCGCGACCAGCGTGCCCGCCGGCGCGTCATCGGGCACCAGCGCCCGGTACACGGGCCCGCTCGAAGGCGGGCGCGTTGTCGTTGGCGTCGAGGAGGCGCACGGTGGAGAGGACCGTGCCGCTGAGCCCGGCGGTGCTGGCCCCCGTCCAGCGCGGTGAGCACGTACTCGTGCGCGGCCCGGCGCTCGCGGTCCAGGGCGCGGCGCACCACCAGCACGGGCGACAAAGCGCCGCCGCCGTCGCGCGTCTCCAGGGCGGAAGGCGCGTCGTCGGGCTCCATCGCGTAGCCCCGCAGCGCGTTGGCGCCGGCGTCGGGGTCGCGGGCGCCGTCCAGCTGCGAAGCGCGTGCCGACCGCGGCGCTCTCGGCGACCTCGAGGAGCGGCGCTCTCGGCCGGGAAGCGCGGCGCGTGATCGTTGACGTCCAGCACGTCGACGACGACGCGCACCAACTCGGCGGGCCGCTCAGGACGGCGCCGAGCAGCAGGGAGCAGCCCGAGCCGGCGGCGCTCGCCCGGCGGCACGCGGCCCTCGCGGTCGAGGCGCCAGGCTCACCCGCACCTCGCCGCCGTCGGCGCTCACGGCGAGGTAGTCGGAGCCGTTGGTGCCCCGCAGCGCTCGGAATCGGCGCAGCGCGGAATTGCTCGGCGGTGAGGCCCAGGTCGCGGGCCAGGTTCCCCACCAGCGTCCCCGGCGGCTCCTCTTCGCGGACCCGTAGTAGCGCGGGGGCGCCGGCGGCGAGCGGCGGGCGGAGGCGGCGGCGGTGACGGCGCAGCACAGGCAGACGAGGGCGGCGCCGAGAGGATCCATTTGTCCGGGTCGGGGCGAGCCGGGGCACGAGCTGCGTGCGTGGACGGCGCCGGCCGAGGAGTTCGGAATTGCGGGGAGACGAAGGGGGGAGAGGGTCGAGCAGGAATAAGGCAACGCTTGATAACAAGTATAACCCGTAAAGCAAAATTTTGGGAAAAAAATTTTCACGAACATTAATTGTCACGCACAACGAGTCTGTGTGCAAAATGTCAGCTCGATTGGATCACGGGAAGTGGGTTTAAAAAACGACCGAAAGATTTGCACGGTCCTAAGCAAGCAAGCAAGTGAACTTAATATCAAGGATTTGAAAACGATGACGTGGGGAAGCAGGTGATGGGGAGGGGGAAGAAGAAGTGTTCGTTGTGATTTTTTTATTCGGATATTTTCAGTTGTGTAAATGAATTGTGACGGGAAAATGGAAAAAATTGACGATGCATAATCAATAGCGAGACTAGCTGTACTACCCGGTTTCGCCCGGGGGCTTGGATGAACCACGCCCGGCCGCCCTTTGTCCCCCCCAGTGGCGATGTTCACACCACCACGCAGTTACTCGCTTGAGGCTGAGTCGACCTAGGGGAGCCCACGAGCGGTTAAAATAATCGTCACCGGCGGTGGCCGTTGAGCGGGAATCGAACTCGGGTCGCCGGGTTCGTAGCGTGGCACGCTAACCGCTACACTACATTGCGTTACGCTTCCACATGCGCGGATTTGACATCACAACTCACGTGCCGTGCAAAAAATAACTGCATTATTGAGCTCCAACCCCCCAAAAAAGTGTATTTTTATAATTTGTGCACGGTGTCCAGTTCGGAAAGTACCCACATGGCAAATTTCAAGTTTGTTGCATGTCGGGAAGTACGCTAAACATTTTGAACAAACACACACAATCACAACTTTGCCTTTTTATATGAATGGAGATGTAATCTTGGCCTTGTCAAGTTGCTTGAGGGACGCGCTCGACGGCCATCAATGAATAGAGCGCTACGGTGAAATGCGGCGAAGTGTTTGACATACTTTAGTGCAAGCCGTCTCGTTGCTAGACACAAACATCAAGTGTTTATAACACTGGTCAACAAACAACAACATGTTTTCTGGCCTGGACTTTTGCAGCAGTGTATAGTGTAAGTGTATAGTAGTGAATAGTGTAGTGTATAGTAGTGTTTCGTGTAGTGTATAGTAGTGTATAGTGTAGTGTATAGTGTTTCGTTGTAGTGTATAGTAGTGTATAGTAGTGTATAGTGTAGTGTATAGGTTTTCGTGTAGTGTATAGTGTAGTGTATAGTAGTGTATAGTGTAGTGTATAGTGTATAGTAGGTATAGTGTAGTGTATCGTGTAGCAGTGTATAGTGTAAGTGTATAGTAGTGAATAGTGTCGTGTATAGTAGTATAGTGTATAGTGTAGTGTATGTGTAGTAGTGTAAAGTGTAAGTGTATAGTAGTGAACAGTGTAGTGTATAGTAGTGTATAGTGTAGTGTATAGTAGTGTATAGTGTAGTGTATAGTAGTGTATAGTGTAGTGTATCATGTAGCAGTGTATAGTGTAAGTGTATGGTAGTGAACAGTGTAGTGTATAGTAGTGTATCGTGTAGTAGTGTATAGTGTCACGGCAAGCCTCGGGGTCACTTGCTGGAGTACTTCCATTACTCGTAGGGTACATAGGTTTTTTCGGTAAAGTCACGTAGGTAAAAAATTATAAAAGTAAAATAAGTTACTTGATACAGTAAGCGGGCTGTGACGGTTCCACCTGAAGACGGAAGCTTGTGTTGCCTCCGAAACGTCGTGATTTTTTATTTTATATTTATTAATTTAATTTTTTTACCTACGTGACTTTAGCAAAAAAACCTAAGAATATGAATCCTTGCAGTCAAGAAAGCTTCAAATCTAGAAATAGTAGGGTACATCTTCTGTTTCTTTCGGTAAAGTGACGTAGAAGAAAAATAATAAAATAATAAAAATAAAACATTAAAATATATTCTATTATATTATTAATGAAAATAATAAAAGAATAAAAAAAAAACATTAAAATATTGTTATATTATTAATAAAAATAATAAAAATAAAAATAAACATTATTATATTATTTTATTATGTTTACTTTATTTTTATTTCCCTTTACGTGACTTTACCGAAAAAACCTAAGAATATGAATCCTTGCAGTCACGAAAGCTTCAAATCTACAAACAGCAGGGTACATTTCATTAAAGCGTGTGTTTTAAAAAAGTTAGTAATATCACTCATCATGTCCATATCCAACAACGCCGAGTGGCTAAGACATGTGGACGAGATCAAGTTGTCTGTCAAGAGCGTGAGCGCTGAGTAGCACAGGGAGGAGGAGACGCGTGTTTGGCCACGTACCCGCTACGGGATTCACCAGCCGCCGTCGAACCTGCAGCAGCAGCAGTTGGTGTAGAGCAACACAAACAATGTCGAGCAAAGCGTCGTAAGGGAGGCAAACGAGAGAGAGGTGAGAGAGAGGAGAGGCCTGGGGCGTTGAAACGAACGTCGCAGCTGTTCTGAGGTCACGTGCTGACCACGTGGGCGGGTGAGTTGACCCAGCAGCAGCAGCAGCCAATGGGAGGGAGGCGTGACGCACGCGCGGCTCTCAGCCAATCAGGGCTCTGTCCGCCCGTGGCGCGTGCTGCCCACCCACCGGCCAACATGGCGGCCTGGCACGACGGACGATTTGGTTGTCAGCGATCTGGAGTTGACGTTGACGTCACTGCAGCGATCCGTACTCTTTGGTTCTTTTGGTAAAGTCACGTAGGTAGCAAAACAATGTTCTCGCTGTGGTTTTCCCACCTTGATGATGATGATGATTGTGTTGCAATCGAAACGTCGTGATTTAGTTTTGTTTATTAAATCCTTTTTATTAAGTTCACTTGCTTGCTTGCTTGCGCGCTTA
>NW_026890964.1:0-12500 GCF_015708825.2 Lethenteron reissneri
AGGTGAGGGAGGTGGTGCGGGCAGGGAGGCGAGGGGAGCGCGGAGGAGGCGAGGAGGGAGGCGAGGAGGGCGGGGGGAGGCAGGGCGGCAGGGGCAGAGAGGTTGAGGGAGGTTGAGGGAGGTGAGGGAGGGAGGTGAGGGAGGTGAGGAGGGAGGTGAGCGAGGGAGGCGACGGAGGCGAGGGAGGCGAGGGCGAGTGAGGTGAGGCACCCGGGCAGGAGGTGACGGGCAGTTGAGGGAGGTGCAGGGAAGGGGGGATGGTGAGGGAGGCGAGGGAGGGAGGGCGGCAGGGAGGCCAGGGGAGGCATGTGAGGGAGGCTGAGGGAGGCGAGGGAGGCGCGGGAGGCTGAGGGAAGGCGAGGGAGGCGAGGAGGCGAGGAGGGAGGCTGAGGGAGGTTGAGGGATGCAGGGAGGCAGGGGAGGGAGGGTGAGGGAGGCCTGAGTGGACGGGGCGAGGGAGGCGAGGGAGGTGAGGGAGGGAGGCGAGGGAGGTGAGGGAGGCCTGAGGGAGGCGAGGGAGGTTGAGGAGGAGGCGAGGGAGGGTGAGGGAGGGAGGCGAGGAGGTGAGCGGAGGGAGGCGAGGGAGGGGAGGGTGGTGAGGGAGGCAGCGGAGGGAGGGAATCAGACAACGCTCCATCTGTTAAAAGTCAAGTATGCTCAGAATCAAGAGTCTGTATTCAGGCTGGAGGAGGAAAGGAATCCGATGAGCTATGAAGCTCTCTTTCACAGAGGTCCAGTAAGGTCCGGGGTCACGAGTTCACGCTCGCACACACGGAGGCTGTCACCGTCCGATTCGCAACAAGCCGGTGCTGGCCAGTGGGTCGTGGCGCGAGCGGGCCTGTGGGTGAGTGGGTCAGTGGGCGAGCGGGCCTGTGGGTGAGTGGGTCAGGTGGGTGAGTGGGCCTGTGGGTGAGTGGGTCAGTGGTGAGGGGGCGAGCGGCTCAATGGGTGAGTGGGCCAGTGGCTGAGTGGGTGAGTAGGTGAGTGGGTGAGTGGGTGAGTGGGCCAGTGGCTGAGTGGGTCAGTGGGTCAGTGGGTCAGTGGGCAGCTGGGTGAGTGGGTCAGTGGGTCAGTGGGTGAGTGGGTCAGTGGGTCAGTGGGTGAGTGGGCAGTGGGTCAGTGGGTGAGTGGGTCAGTGGGTGAGTGGGTCAGTGGGTGCAGTGGGTCAGTGGGTGAGTGGGTCAGTGGGTGAGTGGGTCAGTGGGTGAGTGGGTCAGTGGGTCAGTGGGTCAGTGGGTGAGTGGGTCAGTGGGTCAGTGGGTGAGTGGGTCAGTGGTGAGTGGGTGAGTGGCTCAGTGGGTGAGTGGGTCAGTGGGTGAGTGGGTCAGTGGGTCAGTGGGTCAGTGGGTCAGTGGGCGAGCGGCTCAGTGGGTGAGTGGGTCAGTGGGTCAGTGGGTGAGTGGGTGAGTGGGTCAGTGGGTGAGTGGGTCAGTGGGTGAGTGGGTGAGTGGGGTGAGTGGGTCAGTGGGTCAGTGGGTGAGTGGGTCAGTGGGTGAGTGGGTCAGTGGGTGAGTGGGTCAGTGGGTGAGTGGGTCAGTGGGTGAGTGGGTCAGTGGGTGAGTGGGTCAGTGGGTGAGTGGCTCAGTGGGTGAGTGGGTCAGTGGGTGAGTGGGTGAGTGGGTCAGTGGGTGAGTGGGTCAGTGGGTGAGTGGGTCAGTGGGCGAGTGGGTCAGTGGGGCGAGCGGCTCAGTGGGTGAGTGGGTCAGTGGGTGAGTGGGTCAGTGGGTGAGTGGGTGAGTGGGTCAGTGGGTGAGTGGTCAGTGGGTCAGTGGGTGAGTGGTGATGGGTGAGTGGGTCTGGGTGAGTGGGTCAGTGGGTGAGTGGGCGAATGAGCCGGTGAGCGGGCGGCCGGGCGAGTGGCGAGGGAGCGGGTGGGACCTCACCAGCTGTCGTTGCGATAGTCTCGGTTGCACACCGGCTTGCGCAGCCGGCACCAGACGAAGAAGCCGATTACGGTGACGACGAGAGACACGCCCGGCACGGCGCCCGGCACGGCGCCCGGCACGGCGCCCGTCACGGCGCCCGTCACGGCGCCCGGCGTTACTGCTCGCTGCACGCGGCACACCACGTATCACACGCACGCCAGCGTCACTGCACTACGCACACACCACGCATCACAACCACACACACCACCACACACACCACGTATCACACCACACACACACCACACACACATCACACACACCACACACACACCACACACACCACACACACCACACACACACCACACACACACACCACACACACACACACACACACCACACACACACACACCACACACACACCACACACACACCACACATCACACACACCACACACACACCACACACACACCACACACACATCACACACACACCACACACACACCACACACACACACCACACACACACCACGTATCACACCACACACACCACACACACACCACACATCACACACACCACACACACCACACACACACCACACACACATCACACACACACCACACACACATCACCACACACCACACACACACCACACACACACCACACACACACCACACACACCACGTATCACACCACACACACCACACACACACACCACACATCACACACCACACACACATCACACACACCACACACACACCACACACACCACACACACACCACGTATCACACCACACACACCAACACACACACCACACACACACCACACATCACACACCACACACACATCACACACACCACACACACACACCACACACACACCACGTATCACACCACACACACACACACCACACACACCACACACACACACCACGCATCACACCCACACACACCACACACACACCACACATCACATCATCATCGTCGTCATCGTCGTCATCGTCATCATCGTCATCATCATCATCATCGTCATCGTCATCATCGTCATCATCGTCGTCATCATCGTCATCATCATCGTCGTCATCGTCGTCGTCATCGTCGTCGTCACATTGCTCGCACTGGTAGAGGTGGCACCCACCCAGCACGGAGGGTAATGGTTCCTCTCCGCCAGCCTTCTTCCACTCGTAGCTGATGGGCGACGTTCCCTCTGTGGACAGGCACCGCAGAGACAGCTCCTTGCCCTGCAGCACCGAACCGTTCACCACGCAGCTGGGCTGGCTCGCCTTCACTGCACCAGCTGGGAGAGTGGGGGGGGAGCAAGGGGCAGAGGTCGCAAACGGGTTTTGATTCCTTACCCGTACCCGGCCGCACCAGGGTCGCAACCGGCTACCCGTACCCTACCCGATACCCGGCTACCCGTACCCGGCCGGGTAGGGTACGGGTATCGGGTACCCGATTGCGACCTCTGGCAAGGGCTCACAACAGCTTCAAGTGTTCTCTGTTGCGCTTGGTTTGGCGCGGTTGGCCACGTGACGGGAAGCTACTGGGGCTGCGTGTACGTGTGTCTACATGCGTGCGTGTACGTGTGTGCGTGTATGTGCGTGTACGTGTGTCTACATGCGTGCGTGTGTCTACATGCGTGTGTACGTGTGTCTACATGCGCGTGCGTGCGTGTACGTGTGTGTACGTGTGTCTACATGCGCGCGCGTGCGTGCGTTCGTTACCCAGCACGACGAGCCTGATGGGCACCTGCTGGATGAAAGCGCCAAACTTCACTCTGCACGTGTAGACTCCCCCGTCGTTCCCCTGCAGCGCGGCGATCTGCAGCGACGCGTCCCGCTGCGTCACGTTGCGCGCGAAAGCGCACGCGGGACGCGAAGTCCGGGTAGATGTGCTCCTCGTCCCCGACGAACGTGGCCAACTGAGGATAGGGGGGGACAAAAAGGTATCCGCCGCCGCCGCCGCCACCACCACCGCCGCCACCACCACCGCCGCCACCACCGCCGCCACCACCACCACCGCCGCCGCCACCACCGCCGCCGCCACCGCCACCACCACCGCCGCCGCCACCACCACCGCCACCACCGCCACCACCACTACCGCCGCCACCACTACCGCCGCCACCACCGCCGCCGCCACCGCCGCCGCCACCACCGCCGCCACCGCCACCACCACCACCGCCACCACCACCACCGCCGCCACCACCGCCACCACCACCGCCACCACCACCACCACCGCCGCCACCACCACCACCGCCACCACCACCACCACCGCCGCCACCACCACCACCGCCACCACCGCCACCACCACCGCCGCCACCGCCAGCTAAACAGCGCGCTGCCGGGCAGAGCGCTCGCCGCAGCGGAGGCCGGCTACGGTGGAGACGTTCGCTACGCAACCGCATTTTAGGCCGAGTTGACCTAGGGAAGGCCCAGGGACCACGTTCGGTGTTGGGCCACGAGTGGGAATCGAACTCGGGTCTCCAGGTTCGTAGCGCGACGGAGCGCTATCGACGCTCCTGCTTCCCATGACGCCTATGAAGGCAACGTCACGTGGGTGGTGGGGTGGTGCCCGACACCCCCAGCGACGACGTTCGCTAGGCAACCGCAGCGGGTACTCGTTTCAGGCCGAGAGAACCTAGGCGTGGGCCAGCAGCGGTTCGTTATTATCGTCAGTGGTGTTGTCCACTGGCAGGTCACGGGGCAGAGCCAGAGGGTCAGAGGTCGCAACGGGGTACCCGATACTCGTACCCGGCTACCCGGCCGGGTATGGCAACGGGTACCCGTTTGTGACCCTGGTGCAACCGGGTACGGGTAGGCCGTGAGTCACTGGTGAGTCACCGTTTGTCGTTCATTTCCCAACGTCTTGTCTCTTCTCACAATTCAAGTTCCTAGAATCAACCGACCCGCGCCTGCAACATGGCTTCATCCCAGAGGTCGCAATCGGGTACCCGATACCCGTACCCTACCCGATACCCGGCCGGGTACGGGTAGGGTACGGGTAGCGTACGGGTAGCCGATTGCCACCCTGGTGCGGCCGGGTACGGGTAAGGAATCAAAACCCGTTTGCGACCTCTGCAGAGGGTTGATCGACTGAGATTACTGACAGATGCACGCAGCACTACACACACCGACACCATAGCAGCAGCAGCCAGCATTCGTCACTGAGCGGCGGTGACACATTGCCAGGGTGTGTTGTGCCAGGCCAGGCCGTCTGTGCACGTGATGATGATGATAAGCCACCTTGATGGGCAATCGTGTGTGGCCAGGTCGCTTCTGAATAAAGAAGCTCAGAGCTGAGTGGGCTTTACCAGGTTTACACTTCTATTGATTTTTAGACTGTTTAAGTGACATTTGTTTTCCTATACTTTGCACTCCTATCGTGTTCTTGTAGCCGTTTGTTGTTGGAACGTTCTGACCCCCCCCCCCCCCCCCCCGTGCCTCTACTGGACATCTGTGGACAAAGAGCTTTACAGCTGATCGGATTCCTCCTGCAGTGCAGATACAGATTCTGTACGAGACTGCGGGCGACTTCTGCGTAGGATCCTACAGGTGTCTGTGTTGGAGTCTGCTGGAGGCTACGTATGAACCTACGGGCGGCTGCGTAGGAGCCTGTGGCAGAGGTCGCAACCGGGTACCCGATACCCGTACCCTACCCGATACCCGGCTACCCGTACCCAGCCAGGTACGGGTAGCCGGGTACCCGTTGGCGACCCTGGTGCGGCCGGGTACGGGTAGGCTGTGAGTCACTGGTGAGTAACCGTGTGTCACTCATTTCGGGTAGGGTACGGGTAGGGAACGGGTACCCGTACCAGGCCAGGTACGGGTACGGGCACCCATTTGCGACCCTGGTGCGGCCGGGTACGGGTAAGGAATCAAAACCCGTTAGCGACCTCTGGCCTGTGGACTTGTAGTGTATAGTGTAGTGTATAGTGTAGTGTATAGTGTAGTGTAAAGTGTAGTGTGTAGTGTATAGTGTAGTGTATAGTGTAGTGTATAGTGTAAAGTGTAGTGTGTAGTGTAGTGTATAGTAGTGTCGTGTGTAGTGTAGTGTATAGTAGTGTATAGTGTAGTGTATAGTAGACTGAGGCTCCTATAGCTCAGTGTTAATGAGAGAGCCTCAATGAGCCAGACTGAGTCTCCTATAGCTCAGTGTTAATGAGGGAGCCTCAGGGAGCCAGACTGAGGCTCCTATAGGGTTCAGTGTTAATCACTGAGACTTACAGAGCCAGACTAAGAATCCCATAGGGTTCGGTGTTAATGACTGAGACTCAGGGAGCCAGACTGAGGCTCCTATACGATCCTTAGGGCTCAGTATTAATGCGTGGGAGCCTACAGGCGTCTCTGCGTGTGCGACGGGCTCTCTGTATCTCTCTTCCTCACGTAGATGTTGGTAGTGGGCGTCTGCAGGAACCACTCCACGTCCAGCTGCTCAGTGGCCGTCGGATCGACCTTCCAGGTGCAGCCCAGCACCACCGTCTCCCCCTCCGTTTTCTCTACCCACGAGACGGCTGCCAAGAGGGGGGGGGGGGGGGGGTGACACGGTTGTGAAGTAATGTCTTCAAGAGTCACGTAATTGTATTTGTGTTTCTCTGTTAGTGCCCCAAACACGTAGATTTACCCACACAGGCTTACTCAGAGAGGCATAGACTCACACAGTGACCCACAGACTCACACAGAGACCCCTAGACTCACACAGAGACCCATAAACTCACTCAGAGAGGCATAGACTCACACAGTGACCCACAGACTCACACAGAGACCCCTAGACTCACACAGAGACCCATAAACTCACTCAGAGAGGCATAGACTCACACAGTGACCCACAGACTCACACAGAGACCCCTAGACTCATACAGAGACCCATAAACTCACTCAGAGAGGCATAGACTCACACAGTGACCCACAGACTCACACAGAGACCCCTAGACTCATACAGAGACCCATAAACTCACTCAGAGAGGCATAGACTCACACAGTGACCCACAGACTCACACAGAGACCCCTAGACTCACACAGAGACCCATAGACTCATACAGAGACCCATAGACTCACACAGAGACCCATAAACTCACTCAGAGAGGCATAGACTCACACAGAGACCCATAGACTCACACAGAGACCCATAGACTCACACAGAGACCCATAGACTCACACAGAGACCCATAGACTCACACAGAGACCCATAGACCCACAAAGATCCCCGTGTAGCGTTCCACAGACTGTTGGGGCAAGTGCTGTTAGCGAGTCAGCAGCAGCAGCACCACGCCCGGCCGCCTTTGTCTCCCCCCCCCCAGTCGCTAACCAGTGCGCCACCGCTCCCCGTTACCAACAGCGCTCGTGCCAGGCTAGGTGCACTTGGCAACTTATCACAAACACACACAAAAACAAAGTAGCCTCGCGAATAAGATGGCACGTCCCAGCAGACAACCGCCGACTCACTGCCCATCGCGATCGCCATCGCCTGCAGCAGCAGCAACAGCAGCAGCAGCAGCGCAGAGCGAGACAACAACACGTCCGCCATTTCTGTCTCTTCGTTTCTTCATCTCGCGCCATGACGTCACGCGGCGAGGGGCGGAGTTCCGGTGGATTCACCCCCCACGCAAACCACGCTGTTGCAATATACATGTAGCACACACACAATAACACTGGTCAACACACTTGTTGTTCTGGCATTAGGTATTAACAACGAGTTTAAGGTAATTTTGGGGTGCCGATTCCAAATCTGGCATCAGTTTTTGTCCATCACATCAGGTTTTTAAGATATCAAATATTGCATTTTCAATAAAAACTGCAGAAGAAAATATTAAGTAAATGTGGATATCTACATAAAATTATGATATTATCAACATAACAGGAGCCTGCGGGGTGGGCTGGTAGGAATAATACTCAGTACCGGTACAGGGATATCGACCGGGTATAGAGGAGTTAAAGAAAAAATTACTGTATTCTAGTGTAACGTTAATTAAAAGTGTTTGTTTTGACAAGAAACGCTGTGAGATTTAAAGACTCGTAGTCTTTCATTTCCAAACGATCACGTCTGAGATTAATTGACCTTAGATGGGGAAACTCGAATGCATTTACTAGTATAAAGGTGAAATAAAATAGAGGGAATAAACGGCACCTTGGTGCATTTTATGTCGTCTACATAGAGTTGAATAAACGGGCGTTTGGCATATTCATATAACAGTAACAGTACTACATTGAGCGGTGTTTGTTTGGCACTTCGAGTTTTTATTCGCGCGCACGACATGGATACCGAAAACAACCACGACTTTTAGGGCAAGATTTCAACAAGGTGTGTTCTCTAAAGATCGTCGTGCAGACGTGCGAGGCTGGGATTGATTGCAGTGAATGTCGGGACAGCGTGTTCATTAATCATCTTAAAGTATTTTGGGTTCGATCACATAAGTATCAATGTTGTGTCGTAACCCTCCACCACCCGACACAGCCAGTAAGGTTTGTCACGTAAACAACGCACCAATTAATTATTAGTATAGTGTATAGTAGTGTATAGTGTAGTGTATAGTGTAATAGTATATAGTGTAGTGTATAGTGGTGTAGTGTATAGTGTAGTGTATAGTGGTGTATAGTGGTGTAGTGTATAGTAGTGTATAGTAGTGTAGTGTATAGTGTATAGTAGTGTAGTGTATAGTGTATAGTAGTGTAGTGTATAGTGTATAGTAGTGTAGTGTATAGTGTATAGTAGTGTAGTGTATAGTGTATAGTAGTGTAGTGTATAGTATATAGTAGTGTAGATTTGTTTCTTGAAATAATTCCCGACGCCCCCCCGAGCTCACAGCCTCTCACAGCCGCGTGCGTGCCTCCCAGTGTGCACCACCAAACGTATTCGGTTAGACCCCCTCCCTAGCTAGACTCACTCCCCGTGAGTCACCGAATGCCGCTGAAGGTGGCGACGCAAAGCAAACCCCTTGCCGCACACTGCGCACACGTACGGCCTCTCCCCCGTGTGCTTCCTTGCGTGCACGCGCAACCTGTCCGCCTGCGTGAACCCCTGCCCGCACTTGTCGCACACGTACGTTCTCTCGCCCACGTGCGTCCTGGCGTGCCTCTTCATGTCGGAGCAGCCGGGAAAACTCTTCCCGCACTCCTCGCACACGTACGGCCTCTCGCCCGTGTGCGACCTCACTCGCAGGTTCAAGTTGCAGGCCTGCGCGGAGCCCTTGCCGCACACGGCGCACACGTACTGCTTCTCGCCCGTGTGCGTCTCGAAGTGGGGAAAGCGCTCGCCGCACTGCCCGCACGCGTGCCGCTTGTCGCCGGCGGCGCTTGCAGTCTTCTTGTCTGCTGCAAAGGTACGGACGGGCGGGGAGGACGGTGTGGTGGGAGCATTGTACAACAGGCGTCAGGGTCGGGATCGAACCCAGGACCTCCTGTATACCAGGCGAGGTAGTCAACGTCTCATAGCCACCGTGATGATGAGAGAGAGATCGAACCCACGACGTCCTGTATACCAGGCGAGGTAGTCAACATCTCATAGCCACCGTGATGATGATGAGAGATCGAACCCACGACCTCCTGTATCCCACGCGAGGTAGTCAACATCTCATAGCCACCGTGATGATGATGAGAGAGAGATCGAACCCACGACGTCCTGTATACCAGGCGAGGTAGTCAACATCTCATAGCCACCGTGATGATGATGAGAGATCGAACCCACGACCTCCTGTATCCCACGCGAGGTAGTCAACATCTCATAGCCACCGTGATGATGATGAGAGAGAGATCGAACCCACGACGTCCTGTATACCAGGCGAGGTAGTCAACATCTCATAGCCACCGTGATGATGATGAGAGAGAGATCGAACCCACGACCTCCTGTATACCAGGCGAGGTAGTCAACATCTCATAGCCACCGTGATGATGATGAGAGATCGAACCCACGACCTCCTGTATCCCAGGCGAGGTAGTCAACATCTCATAGCCACCGTGATGATGATGAGAGAGAGATCGAACCCACGACGTCCTGTATACCAGGCGAGGTAGTCAACATCTCATAGCCACCGTGATGATGATGAGAGAGAGATCAAACCCACGACCTCCTGTAGACCAGGCGAGGTAGTCAACATCTCATAGCCACCGTGATGATGATGAGAGAGAGATCGAACCCACGACCTCCTGTAGACCAGGCGAGGTGGTCAACGTCTCATAGCCACCGTGATGATGAGAGAGAGATCGAACCCACGACCTCCTGTAGACCAGGCGAGGTAGTCAACATCTCATAGCCACCGTGATGATGATGAGAGAGAGATCGAACCCACGACCTCCTGTAGACCAGGCGAGGTAGTCAACGTCTCATAGCCACCGTGATGATGATGAGAGAGAGATCGAACCCACGACCTCCTGTAGACCAGGCGAGGTGGTTAACGTCTCATAGCCACCGTGATGATGAGAGAGAGATCGAACCCACGACCTCCTGTAGACCAGGCGAGGTAGTCAACATCTCATAGCCACCGTGATGATGATGAGAGAGAGATCGAACCCACGACCTCCTGTAGACCAGGCGAGGTAGTCAACGTCTGCTATCCACCGTGGTGCCACCGTGCTCACCAGCATCGATGTCTTGCAGGCTCTCCGTAGAGTCTGGCCGCTTCCCAAGCGCTGCATTATCGTCCATTTCTTGCTTGACGAATCTGGCGGGGGGAATGCAAAGAAAAACAACGACAATGAACGTAGACAACCAAATAGATAAATAATAAATATATAAATGTTGCGCCGTCGTTAAACCCGCCACCACCCGACACAGCCATTTATTAAGGTTTAGAA
Source organism: Lethenteron reissneri (assembly GCF_015708825.2). NCBI lineage: Eukaryota > Metazoa > Chordata > Hyperoartia > Petromyzontiformes > Petromyzontidae > Lethenteron > Lethenteron reissneri. The sequence continues at coordinate 10,650 of NW_026890964.1, forward strand.
CAACAGGAACAGACCGTGCCAATTCATTACGCAGTACGGCAGTGGCGGCTGGTGATATTTATTTTTGGGGGGGCGCATTTTTTTTATTTTATTGAGGGGGGCAAATAAATATAAAGCAGTACCAAAAACCATTTTGACTACTTTAATATAAATTTTGATGATCTTTATTTACATTTCAGACCAAAAGAAGTACCAAAAAGCATGTTTCCTACTTGAACATAAATGTTTCTCTTTTATATACATTTCAGACCAAAGTACCAAAAAGCATGTTTCCTACTTGAACATAAATGTTTCTCTTTTATATACATTTCAGACCAAAGTACCAAAAAGCATGTTTCCTACTTGAACATAAAAACGTTAGTTTCATGCTATTATCAATATGGCTGCGGCTACTTTCATGACGTTTGCATTTGTCAGAGAGATGTTTGAGGTCTCTTACCCCCGTCGTTGTCCACAAAACTTCAGTGCCGACACTTTGAAATAAAAGACAGGGAAAACAAAAAAGAGAATTGCTAACATCACATCCAGCCAGCCACCTCCGTTTCTCATAACAAGCGCGGGTGAAGCTTCGTGTGTAGCTTTGTCCTCTGTCACTGGCCTGCTGCTGGATTGTAAATCGGGTTGGTCCGGTCCGAGATCCTTTATCTTTTTTATTTCTTCCAGCGAAAGCCTTGTGAAAGGGTTTTTGTTTGTAAATAAATTACAGAATTTGGATGAACTGCTGCCATTGTTTACACAAAAAATTTGATCAGCCTAGCAAGTGTCAAAGTGGTGTCGCCTTCGCACTCGCAGTAGTGGCCTACAGCGTAAATTTGAATGACAGGTGACGAGAACCAATCAGATTGGATAAAATAACATGTATCCAATTCTGATTGGCCAGGGACGCAACGACTTGCGCCCCGAGGAGAATCTTTAAGAAACCAATTAGAGACCAGCTTCAGGTCACATGCTGTCCGAAAATGTAAAGTCTCACATAGACATCCATTTGTCCGGCGCCCCGCATGAAACACATTGAAAAACATAGAAAATAGTTGACCGATTAAAGCCAGTTTTTATTAAATGCTGATGCTTTTCTTACTACCAGCCGGCACATCGTATGAAAAAAATAGTTTATTTATGTATTTTTATATAAATTTTGTATACGTATATTTCTAGAATATTGATGGGGGCGGCGCCCCTGCGCCCTCTATTGACGAGCCGCCACTGCAGTACGGCACTACTGTGGAGTGTATAGTGTAGTGTATAGTTTATCCACCGGCTGTAGTAGTAGCTATCCAAACTCTATAATAGTGTAGAGGTGTAATTGTGTAGATGTATGGGCACGGATGGCTAACAAACACAAGGGGCGTGGTTAGGGCCGTACACAGAGGAGGTGCTCACACCAACGTCTGCACCTGCATCCCCCACGGGCCCCTCCCGGGGGCCGAGCGCTATAAAAGGTGGTGAGCCGGAGGGCTCGAGGTCGAGTATTAGCTTAACCAGCGAAGAGTGAAGACCAGCTAGAATAGGCCCCGGAGCTCCCCTGGCTCGCTGTCCTTGTCAGGGCCGACCAGGGCAAGCCGGTGGCGTGGCCCCGAGAGCCCAGACTGACGTTCTTGTAAGAGCCGGTCTGGAGACTCAGGGTGCCGGGATCCCAGCTTGACCAGGGCTGGGATAGGTAGCCTCCCCTAGCTCCGTAGTGGAGGACTCGGGCGTAGATTAGTGGGGTTAGATGTTGTGTCTCCCTGTTAGACGAGTGAAGGGGACGATACCGCTTCAAGTGCTGGGTGTACCCGTTACTGTACACAAGTTGGTGTTAATAAATAAGTGTGCCTCCAACCCCGTCGTCCAAGCCTCTTGCAGCTTACTACA
>NW_026890964.1:15000-74567 GCF_015708825.2 Lethenteron reissneri
GTGGTGGTGATGGTGGTAGTGGTGGTGGTAGTGGTGGTGGTGATGGTGGTAGTGGTGGTGGTAGTGGTGGTGGTGATGGTGGTAGTGGTGGTGGTGATGATGGTAGTGGTGGTGGTGATGGTGGTAGTGGTGGTGGTGATGGTGGTAGTGGTGGTGATGGTGGTAGTGGTGGTGATGATGGTAGTGGTGGTGGTAGTGGTGGTGATGGTAGTGGTGGTGGTAGTGGTGATGATGGTAGTGGTGGTGGTAGTGGTGGTGATGATGATGGTAGTGGTGGTGGTAGTGGTGGCGATGATGGTAGTGATGGTGGTGATGATGGTGGTGATGGTAGTGGTGATGATGGTGGTGATGGTGATGATGGTAGTGGTGGTGGTAGTGGTGGTGGTGGTAGTGGTGGTGGTAGTGGTGGTGGTAGTGGTGATGATGGTAGTGGTGGTGGTAGTGGTGGTGGTGATGATGGTGGTGATGGTAGTGGTGGTGGTGATGATGGTGGTGATGGTGATGATGGTAGTGGTGGTGGTAGTGGTGGTGGTGGTAGTGGTGGTGGTAGTGGTGGTGGTAGTGGTCATGATGGTAGTGGTGGTGGTAGTGGTGGTGGTGATGATGGTGGTGATGGTAGTGGTGGTGGTGATGATGGTGGTGATGGTGGTGATGATGGTGGTGATGGTGATGATGGTGGTGATGGTAGTGGTGGTGGTAGTGGTGGTGGTGATGGTAGTGGTGGTGATGATGGTGGTGGTGGTGATGGTGGTGATGATGGTAGTGGTGGTGGTGATGGTGGTGGTGATGGTGATAGTGATGATGATGGTCATGATGGTGGTGATGGTGGTGATGATGGTCATGATGGTGGTGATGATGATGGTGATGGTCATGATGGTGGTGATGATGATGGTGGTGATGATGATGATGGTGGTGGTGGTGATGATGATGGTCGTGATTCTGGTGAAGTTCCCACCTTGTCACTGAACTGGTCCATCGTTTCCTGCAGACTGCGAATCTTCTTCGTAATCTCACTCACAGCGCTCACCTGCACACGCTCACCACACGCTCACCACATCACTCACCACACGCTCACCACATCACTCACCACTCACCACACGCTCACCACACGCTCACCACATCACTCACCACATCACTCACCACACGCTCACCTGCACACGCTCACCACATCACTCACCACACGCTCACCACTCACCACACGCTCACCACACGCTCACCACATCACTCACCACATCACTCACCACATCACTCACCACCTCCTCACCACCACCACCCCCTCACCCTCACCCCCACCTCCTCACCCTCACCTCCTCACCACCACCCCCTCACCACCACCACCCCCTCACCACCACCACCCCCTCACCCCCACCTCACCACCCTCACCTCACCACCCTCACCTCCTCCACCTCCTCACCCTCACCACCACCTCCTCACCCTCACCACCACCACCTCACCACCACCCCCTCACCACCACCACCCCCTCACCACCACCACCCCCTCACCACCAACACCCCCTCACCCCCACCTCCTCACCCTCACCTCACCACCCTCACCTCCTCCACCTCCTCACCCTCACCACCACCACCTCACCACCACCCCCTCACCACCACCACCTCACCACCACCCCCTCACCACCAACACCCCCTCACCCTCACCTCCTCACCTCACCACCCTCACCTCCTCCACCTCCTCACCACCTCCTCACCCTCACCAGCACCACCTCACCCTCACCAGCACCTCACCACCTCCTCACCACCACCACCACAATCATCCGCCATAGAATAATCATCCGCCATAGAATAATTGTAAACCAAGAGGTGTTGACAATGACTCAGCTAAGAAGGATCTTTTTAAATCTGGTGAAAAAACATGAAGATCTTGATGCTTCAAACTACAGATAATTTGAATACCACAAATGTCTTGTATTTTTTCACGGGGGTTGGCAACAAAACAAGGCTCATTGACTTAGCTAAGGTGTCGTCAGCTCTTGGCACAAGTGTCTGTTTGGCACTTATTGGGATCCATACCTTCTCAGGTTGTGACTCTACAAGTGGTTTTTATGGCAAAGGCAAAAGAAAGGCATTTCCTGTTGCTTGTGAGAAAGAGGGATATCTGACTACCTTTACAAATCTGGGTAGCAGTTTTAACCTAGACCAGTCTACCTTTGAGCTACTTTGCACATGTGTGCCACCTGTATGGCCAGTCATCTGCCGAAAATGTGAACGATGCAAGATACAAAGCATTCTGTACGGCATCGTCAGCTTTGCCAGAACTATCCGTGCCCCCGACAAGTGACGCCCTGTACCAACACTGCAAAAGGGCAAACTAGCAAGCAGCCATCATGAGACATTCTCTGAAAGGTATAATGTGTGCACCTTCACCCGTCGGCAATGGATGGCACCTCGAGGATGGTGAGTGAACAGTGACCTGGATGACTAGAAACCCTGCCCCTGAAAGTGTGTTGCAGGCAGTCCACTGCAGTTGCAAGCAGAGCAAATGTGAGACTGGAAGATGTTCCTGTGTGTCTGCAAGACTGTCTTGTACTGATTTATGTCAGTGCCAAAATTGTGCAAATGTTTCACAGGAAACAGAAGACCTACATGGGATGATGGCTCTGATAGTGATAGGGATGATACCGATGAGTAAATATGCGCTGTGTTATAATTTAAGGTGATTTTGAGCTGTAAAGAATCTGTTGTAGAATTGTAATTTTTTTGGCAGCATTCAAAAATAAGGGGCCAGTGTAACATTTCGAGTCATTTAAGCCAACTTGGGCCAAAGTGTGCTTATATTTGTATCTTTCTGTGATTACACAGTACCTACTGAAAATTTTGATGTATAAAACATCAGAGTTTTGCTAAATTTATGTTTAATTTTGCTTGTCAATGAAAACATTCATTTAAAAAGCAGTGCCCAGGTGTGGGAACGAAAATCATTTTCTAGCCGCTTTTACCTAGTTCACCTTATGTCCTACTACTGGGTTGTTTACACGCCTGACCTGGTCACAAAACACCGGGTGCAGAGCTCCCACAAAGCTTTTTTGATAACAAAAAAAGAAAACCGGTCACCCTGAAAGCCCCCCCAACCCCCACAGCCACAAACGCAGGCAAACCAGCACCACCACCTTCACCAGACGTGGTGGCCACACGGAACAAGTGCTTTGGTTGGGAGAACAAAACTTACACCGAATAACCGAGAAGGCATCTTAACCCGCCCCCCACCACCAACCCACCACCCGTTTCATGTTGTACATGTCGCTTGGAGCGCACACACGAGAACCTCAACGCGGCCACTTCCATCCCCACTACCCCCACCCACTACTCCCCAACACAACCCCCCCACTACCCACACCCACTCACTCACCCACTCACTCGCCCACTCACTCATCCAGTCATTCACTCATCCAGTCACTCACTCATCCAGTCACTCACTCACTCATTCACCCACTCATTCACCCATCCAGTCACTTAATGACTCACCCACTCACTCACTCAACCCACTCACTCACTCATCCAGTCACTCGATCACTCACCCACCCACCCACTCACCCACAGCCACCGACTCACTCACCCATCCAGTCACTCGATGACTCACCCACTCACCCAACCAATCACTCACCCACTCACCCACTCACCCACCCACTCACTCACCCACTCACCCACCCACCCACTCACTCACCCATCCAGTCACTCGATGACTCACCCACCCACCCAACCACTCACCCACCCACTCACCCACCCACTCACCCACTCACTCACTCACTCACCCACCCACTCACTCACCCACCCATTAACTCACTCACTCACTCACCCACCCACTCACTCACCCACCCACTCACTCACCCACCCACCCACCCACTCACCCATCCACTCACCCACTCACTCACCCACCCACTCACCCAACCACCTACCCACCCACCTACCCACCCACCTACCCACCCACCTACCCACTCACCCACCCACCCACCCACTCACTCACCTACTCACTCACCCACCCACCCACTCACTCACCCACCCACTCACCCACCCACTCACCCACCCACTCACCCACCCACTCACCCACTCACTCACCCACCCACCCACTCACCCACTCACTCACTCACTCACCCACCCACCCACCCACTCACCCACCCACTCACCCACTCACTCACCCACTCACTCACCCACCCACTCACCCACCCACCTACCCACTCACCCACCCACCTACCCACTCACCCACTCACTCACCCACTGACCCACTCACTCACTCACCCACTCACCCACCCACCGTCCCAGCCGCACGTCGCGACAAGGCCCCCCCCCCCCCCACTCTAGGCGCGCAATCTCGGAATAAATCCCATTGTCGCAACAAAGACACGTGGGTGGGAGGGGGAGGAGGGGTGTGTGGTCGACAGGGGTAGACTTGCGCGAAGGTTTTAGACAACAAAGTTTGCGTTACGCTTTGCCGGATAAATAAACCCAAGTCCGTCACCCTCATCCAACGCTTGCTGCTGCATCGAGGGCGGGGGGGGGGTGTGGGGGGGGGCCTGGCAGGTGGAGACACCGAGAGGGGGACACCACCAAGCAGAGCGAGACTCGCGTCAAGGTGACGAGGTGCAGGGCACCTCATCACCCCCCTCCCCCAACTCCCTTCACGTGTCAACATTACCAGCAGCGATGTTTTGACGACGTAAATAAACAAGCTACGCCATCACCAGCAGCAGCAGCAGCACCGTCAGCTGTGAGCGCTGCGCGCTGCGCGCTCCGCCTTTTATAGTCCGGCCTCGTCACACCGCCACTTCCGCTCGCGTGTTCATCCGCGAAGAAAAGTAGTGCAGGTTTATTTTTTTTTGCTTGCAAAGTTCCGTCTCCTTTCGTTATTAACGGAGGAGATCGATAACAGAATCGTCGGCGACTGTTGCGCTGCGCTGAGAAATTGCGATCAGCGGTGGAAGAGGAAGGGGAGGGGAAATATACATCTCGGGTGTTGTTTTTTTACTTACAACTTTTATTATTTTCAATGTATTTTCTTTCTGTTATTTTTATTAGTTACATTTTAAATTATCATTTTTATTCTTGTATTTTGTTTTAATTTCTTGGATTTTTTGTTTTCTATTTACGCGACTTTACCGAAAGAACCAAGAATCTCGGGTGTTATTGTTTTGTGCGAACCTTCCCACCAGGCGGAGTGATATCGCGAGTGGTGGGGGGGGGGGGGTTGAGAGGGGGGGTGAGAGGGGGGGGGTGAGAGGGGGGGTGAGAGGGGGGGGTAAGAGAGGGGGGGGGGGGTGAGGGGGGGGTGAGGGGAGGGTGAGTGAGGGGGGGGGGGTGAGTGGGGGGGGGGTGAGTGGGGGGGGTGAGTGGGGGGGGGGGTGAGTGGGGGGGGGGGGGTGAGTGGGAGGGGGGGTGAGTGAGTGGGGGGAGGTGAGTGGGTGGGTGGATGGTGAGTGGGCGAGTGGGCGAGTGTGTCTGTGTACCTGTGTCTCTGTGTGTCTATGTGTGTGTCTGTGTGTCTATGTGTGTGTGTCTGTGTGTCTGTGTGTGTGTCTGTGTGTCTATGTGTGTGTCTCTGTGTGTCTATGTGTGTGTCTGTGTGTCTGTGTGTGTGTTTAGCAGCACTTGCCCCCACAAAGTGTGTGGAGGCTACACGGGGGAGCTTTGCCGGTGTAGTGAAGGATGTTGCGGGCGGGCTGGTCTGGTTTCCCACAGCCTCAAGATTGCGCAACTTTGACAACGACTCGTCACGAGCGGGTGGTGGTGCTGGTGCTGGTGGTGCTGCTGGTGGTGGTGGTGGTGGTGCTGGTGGTGCTGGTGGTGCTGGTGGTGGTGGCTGGTGGTGATGGTGGTGCATGATGGTGGTGAGGTGTGCCTGGTGGACAGTGATGGGCTGGTGATGGTGGTGCGTGGTGGTGTGTGATGGTGGTGTGGTGGAGGTGCTGGTGGTGCTGGTTTGGCTGTGCTGGATGGTGATGGTGGTGGTTGCTGGTGAGTGGTTGCTGGTGGTGGTGCTGGTGTGGTGTGGTGGTGCGCTGCTCGGTGGTGCTGGTGGTGGTGCTGCCTGGTCTGGGTGGTGCTGCTGGTGGTGGTTGCTGGTGGTGGCTGGTACACGCGGTGCTGGCTTGGTGCTGGTGGCTGGTGGTGGTGGTGGTGGTGGTGGTGCTGGTGGTTGCTGGTGGTGTGCGTGGTGGTGGTGCTGGTGGTGCTGGTGGTGCTGGTGGTTGCTGGTGCTGGCTGGTGCTGGTGGTGCTGGTGGTGTGGTGCTGGTGGTGCTGGTGGTGCTGGTGGTGCTGGTGGTGGGTGTGCTGGTGGTGCGTGCTGGTGGTGCTGGTGGTGGTGACGTTGGGCCGCCTCATTAACATAATTTATTCAGTTGCGGGGTCGCTCGTTGTGGGAGGAGCGTGGCTTGTAACCCGAGAGTGACGTCATGTCACCTCCTGCTGCTGCCGCGTGACGTCACGAGGTCACAGGAAGCTGCCGCTGCTCTCCGTGCTTACTGAAATCCGAGGTGAGAATTTCTCATCGTTGTGGTGGTTGTTGTTGTTGTGGTTGTTGTTGTTGTGGTTGTTGTTGTTGTGTACCAAGGTAGAACCTCGCTGTTTCTCTCTCTCAGGGATGTCAACTGAGTAGCAGCGAGTGTTGGAATCGATGTCCAGATTGGAACTTTGCCCCGCGGGGCCTTGCCTCCTGCCCTCGCCTGACTGCGTTCAAGTTTAATTCTCTCGCTCAAGATAAATTTGTCTTCACGCGGCTCGCTACTCTGTAACTTTGGTTTATTGTAGATATTAACGCAGTTTTTTTTCGTGTTTTTTATCAGCCCAAGCCCGCTTGAGCTGCTGTACCGCTCTCGTTCTCAGAAGCGCCCTGCCCACAACAACAACAACAACCACAACAACAACCACAACAACAACCACAACAACCACAACAACAACAACCACCACGAGGTGAGGCTTGTCAACAGCATGGCGCTGTTCACTCTGGACGCGGCACCGCGAGTCGGTGTCTGTGGGTCACAGGCGCTCAGCGCCGCGTGCCGCTGTTCACTCTGAACGAGTGGAGGGGGGCACCGCGGGGGGGGGGGGGGCAGGAGGTAAATCGACGCCGCCGCCACGGGGAGAGGGAGAGACACGGGGAGCGCCTCGGCTGTGTCGGTTGATCCTCCATTCGTTACTTGGTGGAGTGACGCAGCATTAATGTCACCGCTAGAAACCTCCTGGTTCCACCAGCCCACAGGGGATTATTGTGTCCGTCCGTCCGTCGTGCATCCAGAAATGGGTGGGGAGGGGCTGGGTGGAGAGGGGAGGGTGGGGTGGGGCTGGTCACCCCGTGGTGCCCTTATAAAACTCAACGTTTAACCTACTCACGCCGGCTTGTGCCCGCCCTCACAGTCGGGCATATTTGCGGAATACACCACGCCGCCGTTGACCCTGCAGGCCATTGACCGAGCAACCCGACGTTCCTACCAGCTCCCTCCGCAGCAGCAGGAATGTTGTTTAATCGCAACTTAGAGGTATGAAGCCAGGCTCAGATGTCCTTGACTGATGGGATGAACAGATCTGACGTCAGCTGCTGCACGTGTGTGTGCTGTGTGCCACCCAGCCCCTCCCCACCCAGCCCCACCCCTCCCACCCACCACCCAGCCCCACCCAGCCCCTCCCCACCCTCTCCACCCAGCCCCTCCCTTCACGACGGACACAATAATCCCCTGTGGGCTGGTGTAACCAGGAGATTCCTACCAGTATTAATTTACGCATTTCTGCACAACACATATAGAATTGTTTTCAACACCCTTTGCAATGTCAGCCGAATTTAGCTCTTATAAATATTTAGTTTGTAACCAGATAGCCAAAATTGTGTGCTCGGAATTTTGGGTTAACATTCATTAAGAAGATACGAGGGCTTCCAGGCATATTTATGATCATTTGCCCTCTCATTGTGTGCCATAACAGCCCGTGTGATGAATTTGGGAAACTTTTTACTATATCATGAATATCTATGAATAAGTGTTGACTTGTAAGTCACGTGTTACTATGTAAATATGCATTCCTCTGTGTCTCGATACTGACGTGTAGATGGTGTGGATATTCTTTTTCTGCCTGCAGCTGTCTCTTTCTCTGCAGAATTGGTCTGATGGAGCAAAGGCACTCGGCGCAGCTCGGTGCAAAAAGGCATCAATGCGACCGGTGTGCATACAGCACGGATCATCCTGCAAATTTGACACGGCACCAGAGAACTCACACGGGAGAGAAACCCTTCAAGTGCAGTGTGTGTGGGAAGGCGTTTGCACAGTCATCAAATCTTGTAGTACACCAGAGAACTCACACGGGAGAGAAACCCTTCAAGTGCAGTGTGTGTGGGAAGCCGTTTGCAGAGTCATCTACTCTTATAACACACCAGAGAACACACACGGGAGAGAAACCTTTCAAGTGCAGTGTGTGTGGGAAGCCGTTTGCAGAGTCATCTACTCTTGTAAAACACCAGAGAACACACATGGGAGAGAAACCCTTCAAGTGCAGTGTGTGTGGGAGGGCATTTTACCCCGAGCTCTCATACTCTGATGGTGCATTGTCTTTGAGTTGTGCGCCTTTTGGCATCATCTGGTCCAACCCATGTGAGACTAGGCTCTATGGAAAGCTTTCTCGGGTGTGGACCAATCAACTTCAAGGACAGTGCATACATTATCAGAGTTGTGTTTTTGGTTTGCATTATGACTGCAGGTATTGTGGTCTATGCAAACACGACTCCTTGTAAAAAAAGGTGTCAGTTTTGTTGCCAGATAGAAGGGTAAAAAAACAATTATCAAGGTTGATCTATATTCTTGGTTCTTTCGGTAAAGTCACGTAGAAGGGAACAAATTAAATAATAGAGACATCTGCAAGTTGCAAGCGGCTCGCATGTTATTTAGCGAGGCATAGCGCCGTTCTTTTGAAAGGCATTATCCTCGCCGCGACACGACCGCACTATGATGGACGGTGCGAAACCATGTGCCAGGTGCCTCGTTAAGTCTTCAGGGCGAGAGACATACCGTCATGGGAAAGGGTTACATTGCATTTATTGTGTCCATAGCACGCATATCGTGTGATCCACAATTCATTTTTGATTTTGCCAAGTGACCTACAAATCTTCTTGGTTCTTTCGGTAAAGTCACGTAGAAGGGAAGTAATAAAATAATAAAAATAAAACATAATAAAATTATTCTCACGACGTTTCAGCCACAACGCAAGTATCCGTCCTCAGGTGAAAACCAGGTCTGTCGAAGCGACAGCGTCTGAATGAAACAGCACACGAGCTTGGAGCGTGTATATAAGCTGGGTTGGAAGGGGGGAAGAAAGGGGGCGCCTTGAAAAAATAATATGCATATCAAGAGGAATTTAGCATATTTATGGGAAATGCAGATATGTGATTAGTACTACTTATGCCCGTGCATTATGCAGGATTAGCAGCATCAAAGGGAGGGGGATAAGGGAAATGCAGGTATGTGAATATGACTACTTATGCCCGTGCATTATGCAGGATTAGCAGCATCAAAGGGAGGGGGATAAGGGAAATGCAGGTATGTGATTAGTACTACTTATGCCCGTGCATTATGCAGGATTAGCAGCATCAAAGGGAGGGGGATATGGGAAATGCAGGTATGTGAATAGTGCTACTTATGCCCGTGCATTATGCAGGATTAGCAGCATCAAAGGGAGGGGGATAAGGGAAATGCAGGTATGTGATTAGTACTACTTATGGCCTACAAATGTTAACTTGCAACTTCTTCTTGTTCCAAAACAGTACAAGGTAATCGCTTGGTCAGAACACAGAGTTATGCAGAAGCCATTGACAAGTTTACCGACGCAATTAACTTATGTCCGCGCGATCATCGGTAAGTCAACTCCCTTAGTGTAACTTGACAATTTTTAAAGCAAAATTTGAATACTAATATTAACATTTCATGAGCATTAAACACTTCTATACAGCCAATTTGAGTTGATGGAAAGTAGCTTGGCAGTTCAACGTCGTGTGTGTGTGTGACAGGCATAATGCATTCTAAAGGCAAAATGTTGCGTGATAAAGTTGGCAGGATGGGAACATCACAGCGAGTTACGACTTAAACTGCTTGATGACGTCTTTCCAATGATTGCCGAGTTTGTACCCATCCTCTCGGTTGAAACTGTGTCTGTATATATGGATGGCTTCATGAACAAATCTTTGTTGATAGCCAGTGCGCGTACAAAGTACCTTCATCTTAGAGAAATCGTGTGAGCCCACCGCATTGAAACAATGATCAGCCACGGCCGACGCGTTGGTCCTGCCGTGTTTCAGATCCGCCTCATGCTCACGGACATGGTCCGAGACGCCAGGGTACTGCATATCCATATTCTTAGGTTTTTTCGGTAAAGTCACCAGGTAGGTAAAAACATTAAAATTAATCAAAGTAAAATAAAATAAAAATCACGACGTTTCGGAGGCAACACAAGCTTCCGTCTTCAGGTGGAACCGTCACAGCCACGACAGCTGTATCAAGTAGATGTGTTGCCTCCGAAACGTCGTGATTTATTTTATTTTAAGTTTATTAATTTTAATGTTTTTACCTACATGATGACTTCACCGAAAAAACCTAAGAATATGAATCCTTGCAGTCACGAAAGCTTCAAATCTAGAATTACTGCATATCTTTCACAGATGGGATCAGATTACGAATTTGACGTAGTGTTAAATCGAGCCTGGATCTTGTGTTAGCTCAAGATTTAGGAAATATTTTGGTGACCCCTGCTATGTATGGCAAGGTGATGGTTTTGATGGTTCTTTCCCAACGGTTGGGGTGAACGCTTTATGGATAGTGTGGTCCGAATATTCATTCATCTTGAGAGCTTGGTGTACATGATAAAGTTCACTGGCTCGGTGATGATGGTCGGAGATGCATGGAGCTCTATGGTGTAGCGTTTTGATGAGGGAATTCTTTTGGGATGGATGGTGGTGGGAGTCAGGTTTTAGATAAGCATCCATATGGGCGGCTTTGCTGTAGACAGAGTGTCCCATTGAGCCATCAGTTCTCTTTTCGATTAAAACATCCAAGAATTCTAGATTTGAAGCTTTCGTGACTGCAAGGATTCATATTCTTATGTTTTTTCGGTAAAGTCACGTACGTAAAACATTTATTTTATTTTTTACCTACGTGACTTTACCGAAAAAATCTAAGAATATACATCCAAGAATGGTAACTTGCCATCCTTTTCCACCTCCATGGTGAATGTGATGGCTGGGTGTATGTAATTAATGTGCTTGAGGAATTGGTTCAGAGCTGGTAGGCCATGTGGCCAGATGACAAATGTGTCATCTGCGTACCTCTTCCACAAAGACGGATAACAACCTTGTCAACGTCTAGCTTTTTAACGTGTTGATCTGTTACCTACATGTTTCCAATCAGATGCAGACATTTTAAAATCCTTTATATTAAGTTCACTTGCTTGCTTGCGCGCTTACGACCGTGCAAATCTTTCGGTCGTTTGTTAACCCGCTTCCCGTGAGCCAATCGAGCTGACATTTTGCACACAGACTCGTTGTGCGTGACAATTACTTTTCGTGAAAAAAAAATTCCTAAATTTTCAACTTTTTAGGAAAAAAAAAATTTCATATTTTATTTAAAATAGCAATGTGATAAAAATGGAACTCTTACTCAAGAAAAACAGAAATGAATAATAAAATAAAACCGATGCCACGCATATAAAGGATTTATAGTGAAAAACTTTGTTTTACGGGTTAAATTTTTAGCGTGTTGATCTGTTACCTACATGTTTCCAATCAGACGCAGACATTTTTTCCGTCAACGTTCAGTGTGATTTCAAGAATGTCTTATCCACATGGCCTAGTTCAATTCGGAGCAATCGAATTCTAAAGATGGTCTGTCAATTGGATTTGATTTCTCATCTGTGTCATTATTCACCAGCTTTTATGGAAATCGGTCATTTTGTTTGGAACATCTTGGCTTGTACACTGATGCCTTGTTCGATGCGGAGATCGCTATATATCTAAACCCAACATGGCCCCGGGGATACTTCAGACAAGCGCGGGCTTGCATTGGACTGAAGGTAAGGTTGCTGTGTTTGCAATCTTTGACAGTTCACGTGCAATTTGCATTACACCGTTGACTGGCTTTAAAGATAAAGGACTAATTACAGTAAAACCTTGGATTGCGAGCATAAATCGTTTGTAATCCAAAGCACTCGTATATCAAAGCACTCGTTGTTTATCAGTCGTGATCACGTGACAAAGCGTATACTACGTGTCCTGTTCGTATTGCAAGACGTCGCTCGTTTATCAAGTTAATATTTATTTTAAAATCCTTTTTATTAAGTTCACTTGCTTGCTTGCGCGCTTACAACCGTGCAAATATTTCGGTCGTTTTTTAACCCACTTCCCGTGATCCAATCGAGCTGATATTTTGCACACAGACTCGTTGTGCGTGACAATTTATTTTTGTGAAAATTTTTTTCCAAAATTTTACACTTTTTAGGAAAAAAATAATTTCATATTTAATTTAAAATAGCAATGTGATAAAAATGAAACTCTTAATCAAGAAAAACTGAAATGAATAATAAAATAAAACCGATGCCACGCATATAAAGGATTTATAGTGAAAAACTTTGTTTTTACGGGTTAATTTTTAACAAATTTGCTCGTCTTGCAAAACACTCGCAAACCACGTGACTCGCAATCCAAGGTTTTGCTGTGTATTGATTTGCATTCAAATGAGTTACTTTATAAATGACCTTCAATTTTATTAATTACACCGCAGCATTTAACTTTTGTAAATGCAGCAATGTGACGATGATGGGTAAACGCATAGTGTACAACTTTTTACTCTTGTAAGTGTCACCACCCAATATTTCCATTCCACACCACAATGATGTCCGTCTGATTTCCTCAGTTTGGACTTTGACCTATCCGTTGAAAGGGAATTTGATGTAAATGACCATTTTATCATAAGCAGCACCTCAGATTAGAATTGTTGTAACCTAATGCCACATTGGCCAATTTTTAAGTTCAGATTTTGAATTAAGCATTGCCAGCAGATTTCATGCACAGAACCACCACGGCATATAATAATACAATGCTTGGTCAACATTAATTCTAGATTTGAAGCTTTCGTGACTGCAAGGATTCATATTCTTAGGTTTTTTCGGTAAAGTCACGTAGGTAAAAAAATTAAATTAATAAAAGTAAAATAAAAATAAAAATCACGACGTTTCGGAGGCAACACAAGCTTCCGTTTTCAGGTGGAACCGTCACAGCCACGACAGCTGTATCAAGTAAATGAGAGATTACAAGAGATACCACTCGTATATATTGGTCAACATATCACATACGGTGGTGAGAACAAGTTTGAACCCCAATGATAATTATGGAAATTAAATAGTTGTACCATGACAGTCTTCTTGAATCAAAACCCGGTATTTTCTTAAACATCTAATAGGGTTTATATGAACAAATTCCATGTCTTCTGAAACAAAATGATGCGTGAGTGAAGCACATCTACAAAAGAATTGCTACAGAAGAAGAGATTCCTAAGTTGTACAATGGCCTAGTCAAAGTCCAGACCTAAACCCCATCGAAATGTTGTGGCAGGACTTGAAGCCAGCTGCCCTTGGAGCTCTGTAAGGAGGAATGGGCCAACATTATTCAAATCAGATAAGAGAGGCTGACCAATGGTCACAGGAAACACATTTCGATTTAAAGCTTTCGTGACTGCAGGGATTCATCTTCTTGGTTCTTATCGACAGACATGTTCTTCTTCACCTGAGGACGGCTGCTTGCGTTGTGGCCGAAACGTCGTGAGAATTGTTTTATTTTTATTATTTTATTACTTCCCTACTACGTGACTTTACCGAAAGAACCAAGAAGAGGAAACACTTAGTTGCAGTGATTTCTGTGTCACCAGTTACTGAATCTAAAGTTTAATATACTTTTTTCACACGTGGTTATTGAATATAGACTCATTTGAGGATAAGTAGATGTTGAAAGAGTATCACTGTATCTTCTTGGTTCTTTCGGTAAAGTCATGTAGAAGGGAAGTAATAAAAATAATGAAAATAAAACATAGTAAAATAATTCTCACGACGTTTCGGCCACAACGCAAGCAGCCGTCCTCAGACGCTGTCTCCCCGACAGACCTGGTTTTCACCTGAGGACGGCTGCTTGCGTTGTGGCCGAAACGTCGTGAGAATTATTTTATGTTTTATTTTTATTATTTTATTACTTCCCTTCTACGTGACTTTACCGAAAGAACCAAGAAGAGGAATCCCTGCAGTCACGAAAGCTTTAAATCGAAAACAAATATCACGTTTTATGTTTCATTTGTTTAATCGTGTTATCGTTGTTATTATTAGGACTTAGATTAAGATGTAATAACATTTTAGGTTTGAAATATGTAAAAGATGTGAAAATCCGAAGGGGTTCACACTTTCTCTCGACCCTGCAGAAGAAAAACAGCCTGTGGAGTATTTGGCTTTGTTCAAATTGTCCGTTTCAATTGCTCAGTAAGTCGTGGAGTTACTCACCCCCCCCCCCCCCCACCATTATATGAATCGTCAGGAACAGGTGTTGCAATTCAATTCAAGGATAAAATTACTTTATTTCTCCTTTGGATTTTCTCATGTTCTGTCTTGTACTGTGTGCATTCAAATAAGTCCATCAATTGTTGTATGCATGCATTTATTTAATTGTTACATGCCTACTGACCTTCCATTGCGCATGTAAGTTTCTGACTAAACACGTGTTGTGTTTGTTAATTTGACAGCGTTACAGAGAGGCAGAAAGTGCGTTATGTCAGCTGATTTCTTTAAATGTGTCTTCTGAAGAAGCAAAACAAGAGCTTAGGAAAGTGCGAACACTTCTCCTTGTGGTAAGCCGGTGCACCAGTGTCATACATTGTGTGTGCATATTGGAGTGTCTTTAAGTTGAGGCATAAGCAAATGACTTCGGACAATTTTTCACAAGGTAATTGAGTGCAAACGTAATCTCCATCTATATAAAAGGCAAAGTTGTAATTGTGTGTGTTTGTTCAAAATGTTTAGCGTACTTCCTGACATGCAACAAACTGGAAATTAGCCATGTGGCTACTTTCCAGACTGTACACCATGCAGGCATTATAAAAATACACTTTTTTTGGGGGGGGGAGCTCAATAATGCATTTATTTTTTGCACGGCAAGTGAGCTGTGACGTCAAATCTGTCACGTGACCCGCGCATGTGGAAGCGTAACGCAATGTAGTGTAGTGGTTAGCGTGCCACGCTATGAACGCGGCGTCCCGAGTTCGATTCCCGCTCACGGCCACCGCCGGTGACGATTATTTCAACCGCTCCTGGGCCTCCCCTAGGTCGACTCAGCCTCAAACGAGTAACTGGTGCGGTGTGTGAACATCGCCACTGGGTGAAGCCGGGTAGTACAGCTCGTGTGTGTATTCATGTAAAGTGATTTTCACAGCTGATAAAGTCGTGCGGAACTTTAATGAGAATGTATATATGGCAGAGGTCGCTAACGGGTTTTGATTCCTTACCCATACCCGTACCCGGCCGCACCAGGGTCGCAAATGGGTACCCGTTCCCTACCCGTACCCTACCCGAAATGAGTGACGAACGGTGAATCACCAGTGACTCACGGCCTACCCGTACCCGTACCCGGCCGCACCAGGGTCGCAAACGGCTACCCGTACCCTACCCGATACGGGTATCGGGTACCCGGTTGCGACCTCTGATATATGGTACCCTACCCGATACCCAGCCGGGTATCGGGTAGGGTACGGGTATCGGGTACCCGGTTGCGACCTCTGATAAATGGTAATGTTGCCCTTTGACCTTGAGCGAAATGGACATTTTGGCCTCGTGCCAAATTCATGATCGCTTGCAGAGTGCCAATTGCCATCTCGCACGCGTGGAATTAATAAGTTAGCACCGTCGTATGTGAAAACCGGTTAGATTTAAAGCTTTCGTGACTGCAGGGATTCATATTGTTGGTTGTTTCGGTAAAGTCACGTAGAAGGGAAATAATAAAATAATATTGTTTTATTGTTTAATATAATATTGTTTAATACTAATATTATTTTATTATTATTTTACCTAGAATACACATCTGGTTTGCCGATGTTTCTCTGCGCTTTTGTAGGAGATGGGCTTTCCACAGCAGCAGTCGGAGGCTGCAATCTTGGAGTACGACACGGTGTACGCCGCTTCAGAAGCACTGCTTCGAAACACAGGTGCTTATTGCAAAGCTTGTATTTTTGAAATGCCGTGTTTGTTGCCATAATTGTCCTAATCCCTATGATGAGCTTTGCTTAGCGTGGATGCTTGATGTGGATGGATACTACAGCTCTGCACAGCGATCTCGCCACGGTGGTAGCAAGATGTTAACTACCTCGCCTGGTATACAGGAGGTCGTGGGTTCTGTGAGATGTTAACTAGCTCGCCTGGTATACAGGAGGTCGTGGGTTCTGTGAGATGTTAACTACCTCGCCTGGCATACAGGAGGTCGTGGGTTCTGTGAGATGTTAACTACCTCGCCTGGTATACAGGAGGTCGTGGGTTCTGTGAGATGTTAACTACCTCGCCTGGTATACAGGAGGTCGTGGGTTCTGTGAGATGTTAACTACCTCGCCTGGCATACAGGAGGTCGTGGGTTCCATCCCAACCCTGACGCCTGCTGCTGTGTATTGGGAGCTTGCGTGCTCTGTCCATGGTTTTCCCCTTCACATTTAGAAGCATGCGTGTTTAGAGTATTTGCTATAAATTTCCACAAGTCACTTCATTGAGCTTCATTTGTGGCCAGTTGTCATCTGAAAAAGAGATGTTTAGCTTAGTGGCCTTACCTGATAACATTTAAAGTTTGATTCTAGATTGGAAGTTTTCGTGACTGCAAGGATCCATACTCTTTGGTTCTTTCGGAAAAGTCACGTAGGTAGAAAATAAAAATAATGATAAAATTTAAAATACAAATGAAATTAACTCAATTTTAGTTATTTTCATCTTTAAAATTAAAATAACTAAACTTTAGTTATTTTAATTTTACATCTTAATTTTATTCTTTTTTTCACCTACGTGACTTTACCGAAAGAACCAAAGAGTATTTAAAGGTTAGTATCGATTTTAGCAGCAGCCATAACACTCGTCAATTCACAAACTCGGAACTTAAGTACTCACCAATCAGCTGACTGTCACTGATTGCGGTTTGCTCTAATTACATGCAAGCATCGCTGACTGTAACGAATGTTCCTTTTTTATTCCATTGTGTTAAATCACAAATGTGTAATGTATTTTAGTTGTAGACACTAATTGATACACTGATCGAGACATTTAAACCAATACACCGTTCAAAAGTAATGCAATGCTAAATCATACATTTCGATTTAAAGCTTTCGTGACTGCAGGGATTCATCTTCTTGGTTCTTTCGGTAAAGTCATCACGTAGAAGGGAAGTAATAAAAAAATAAAAATAAAACTAATAAAATAATTCTCACGACGTTTCGGCCACAACGCAAGCAGCCGTCTTCAGGTGGAGAACAGGTCTGTCAAGTAGACTTCAGACTCTGTCTACTCGACAGACCTGTTCTTCACCTGAGGACGGCTGCTTGCGTTGTGGCCGAAACGTCGTGAGAATTATTTTATTGTGTTTTATTTTTATTATTTTATTACTTCCCTTCTACGTGATGACTTTACCGAAAGAACCAAGAAAATAAATATTCTCACGACGTTTCGACTGCAACACAGGCAATCACCATCAGTTGTGAAATCCACAGCAAGAAAATTTGAAAAAAGTGGCGATTTTTCTTAACGTCAGCACCATAGACAGCGATTTGGCAGTTTGCCAGATGAACGAGTCCATCTTTGTTTTATTGTTTTATATTTTATTATTTCCCTTCTACGTGACTTCACCGAAAGAGCCAAGAATATAATGCTACAACATGTTAAAGCAACACAATCTGGTTATACCCAGCACGTTATGGGCAATCTCCCCAACTCGGTGAGTGTGACGATGAGCTGTATAGGAATGTTTTTGTTTCACGAACTTGTGTTCACTTTGGTGTGATCTCGCCTCACGTTGACCTCCTTTTCACAGATACTCCCAATTCACTTAGCACGTGTTTAAAACACGTGCTTCCCCAATGTATCGCCTTTGTAAAACAACAAGTTTATTAACTCGGCCAAGCTTTCCTGGATGAAACTTGTTTTATTTTCTTGGATAAAAAAACGTGTATTCTTACTTGCCTGGATAGAACATGTATTCTTACTGCCAGAGGTCGCAAATGGGTTTTGATTCCTTACCCGTACCCGTACCCGGCCGCACCAGGGTCACAAACGGCTACCCGTACCCGGCCGGGTACGGGTAGCCGGGTTTCGGGTAGGGTACGGGTATCGGGTACCCGGTTGCGACCTCTGCTTACTGCCTGGATGAAACATGTGTTCTTGCTTTGCTGTACTTGGTGGTAGTAAACCGACGTTTGTCACCATTTTGGAACGGTAAAGCAACTGGTGTTTATTCTCGAGATTATCAAAAGAATGTGAATCTTCTGGGAATGAGAACACTGATCCTGTATCTGATTTCTACTCCTGTTTCAGGTTCCTTGTCAACATCCGGTGTGGGCAACGTGGGGATACAGAATGATAAACCACCAAGTCCTCAGCCTAGTAAGTAAACTTGTGTATAACTAATATATACGTCGAAGGAAATGTTTTTTATAATTGTGCGTATCGTATTAGAAAGCTGTACATCCATTTCAATAAATGAGCCTCTTACACTAGAAATGTTTGTATGGAAACATGCAAATGGACAAATGCGTTCGGAATTGCTAACTTATTACCCATGAACTTGCATTGAAATTCCCAAACGAATTGCACTGGTAATAAGATGGAATGTGCATTTCATTCTTTAAAAATAAATAGTTTTTTTTGTGGTACATTTATAGAAATTGGTGTCTGGTCCAACACCAATTGAGACTAGGCTCTAAGAAAAGCTGTCTCGGGTGTGGACCAATCAACTTCAAGGACAGTGCATATCATTATCAGAGTTGTTTCTTTTTAATTGCATTTTGACTTCTTGTGTTGAGGTTATTGCAAACATGATGCCTTGTATAAAGGTGTCAGATTTTGTACCAGTTAAAAGGGTAAAAATCTACTACTATATTTTGCCACTGGTAAAGGAGATGTCTCATAGTGTAAATGCTTACCCCAAGCTTTCAATACTCTGATAGTGCGCTGTTTTTGAGTTGTGCGCCTTTTGGCGTCATCTGGTCCAACACCAATGGAGACTAGGCTCTAAAGAAAGCCGTCTTGGGTGTGGACCAATCAACTTCAAGGACAGTGCACATCATCATCAGAGTTGTTTGCATTTTGACTGCTTGTGTTGTGGTTATTGCAAACATGATGCCTTGTATAAAGGTGTCAGATTTTGTACCAGTTGAAAGGCTAAAAACCTGTCACTACACGCCAGTGTTGTCAGAGAGAATGAGCGAGTGTAGAGTGAGCTTAGGTTGGTGGTCACCTCCCTACGTGTCATGTGAACGTGTTACCGTTCTGTTCAGAAATAAATAGAGCTGTCTTTCCAGCTCAGTGTGTGCGCCTCGATCGAACCATCTCACTCGCATCATCAGGTTTCCTGTGTGCTGTACAAGTAACGAGTCGCCACGAACAGTGACAAACCTAACTAAATGGCCGGTGGTGTCTGGTTTTACGGCACATTTATATGAATGCGATCTAACCCAAAGAAAACCTTTATTATGCAGGATATTGGTCGCGAGAGCCGGCGTGTTCAACTACGTGGATCCTTTATCTAAAACGCCATCCTATTTGTGTGTTGCCCGCACCACGTTGTGCATGTACACAAGCTGTAGATGTCGCCGCACAGAGGAGCCAAGACTCACGTGGTGCTTTGGGCAATTCTCCAGTGCCTCCACCACCTTCGTGAGTAACGCACCATCGCTGTGACACTTGAATCCGTAGCGTAATGTCATGGTTTTGCTTGATAATGTTACTGGTAGACTTGCAACACAATATGCGTGCATCATTAGACCTTCTTTGCCAGTACGAAAATATAATAATAGGATTTTTCACCTTTTTTCAGGCAACAAAACAAAAAAAATATTTTGATGTGGACCAATCAGCTTCAAGTACAATGCCAATATATTGTCATAGTGTGTTTTTGTTTGCATTTTGACTGCAAGTATTGTGGTTAATGCAGACATGAATCCTCGTAGAAAGGTTTCAGTTTTGTTGCCAGAAAAAAGGGGAAAAACCCTACTATTAATATGCGTGCAATTGAGATACTTTCCAAATGTTAAGATCCATAGTACAAAGGTGGCATTTTTAAATCATCCTTTATATTAAGTTCACTTGCTTGCGCGCTTACGACCGTGCAAATATTTCGGTCGTTTTTTAACCCACTTCCCATGATCCAATCGGGCTGACATTTTGCACACAGACTCGTTGTGCGTGACAATTTATTTTCGTGAAAAAATTTTTCCAAAATTTTCCACTTTTTAGGGAAATTTTTTTTATATTTAATTACCAATTGCTTAATGGTGGCAGGCAATCATCTGACCCATAGGTGGCAGCCATCTCAAGCCAGAGGATGAGAGGACTCTAGCCGCCACGCATATAAAGGATTTATAGTGAAAAACTTTGTTTTTACGGGTTAATTTTTTGCATATAAAAAATGAAAATTAAGCACTTGTGAGCATGCTGGCTATGTTATCTAACGACTCTTTACCATTTTATTAGTCCGTCTGCAGTTTAAATTTTGTATTTTATTTTATTCTCAGGTATAAGCATATGGGTGGGAAATATCACTTCTGCTGTTACTGAAAAAATGCTTCAAAAGCTGTTTCGCCCGTAAGTATGTATTTGCGGCTATACGGTGTGTTACTATTCCAAACATCTAATATTGACTGCATTCACAATACATATTCTTTACCAAAAGAACCAAAGAGTAATGGATTCGTGCGGTCGCGAAAGCTTCAACTCAACATCGCCCCGATCGCTTTGTCACTTGTACAGATTTGGACAGATCCACAGCATCCGAATACTGGTGGACAGGAAGTGTGCGTTTGTCAACTACACGGACGAGGAGGCCGCTGAGAGAGCTCTCTGGTCCCTGCAGGTGCGTTTGTGGATGCCGAGGGAAGGGCCTCTATGGCATCTGCGGTCACCGTGCGCCTCTGTTAATCACACTGGTCAACACACTTTGTCTGGCATAAGGTATTACAGTGATCCCTCGCCACTTCGCGGTTCAAGTTTCGCGGTCTCAGTGCATCGCGGATTTTTCTAACTGATTTAAAGGCCTCATTATTATACCTGTGCAGTAACACCATCATCATCATCATTCATCATCACATTCATCGAACTGCACAGGTCTGTCATCGTCGTCATTGTCATCGTCATTGTCATCGTCGTCATTACTGGAGTCAAGTCTCAAGATGCTACTGTCATTGGTGAGTGTAGAACACCATAATACGTATCGTATGAGAGAGAGTGAATGTATAATATTAAGGTTTTATAATTAAATAGATTTAAGTAAAATATATAAAGTATAAATATACATATTTTAAACATTCTGGTACCCACACACACATAGACGGAAATTCCTAGGGGGCCAATCCTACTTCATGGATGTTCACCTATCGCGAGGGGTTCCGGTCCCCATTAACCGCGACCAACGAGGGATCACTGTACAACGGTTTTAAGTCAATTTCGGGCCGCTGATTCCAAATCAGGGAACAAATACGACACTATACACTACACTATACACTACACACTACACTATACACTACACTATATACTACTATACACTACACTATACACTGCACTACTATACACTACACTATTCACTACTATACACTACACGAAACACTACTATACACTTACATTATACACTGCTACACGATACACTACATTATACACTACTATACACTACACTACTATACACTACACTACTATACATATACACTACACTACTATACACTACACTACTATACACTACACTATACACTACACTATATACTACACTATATACTATACTATACACTACTACACTATACACGACTTTACACTACACTATACACTACTATACATTATACACTGCTACACGATACACTACACGATACACTACACTATGCACTACACTCACTAGTGCTGTACTAGTGACGAATTTGCCACGTTCTGTTTACGTGACAACCCTCACTAGTTGGCTGTGTGGGGTGGTGGCGGGTTTAACGACACATTGATATATTTATGCGATCTCACCCCCCAAAAAACTCTTCCTATGGACACAATCCAAGAAAAGACAGCAAAATATTGCAGAAAATACACCGTACTCCGACACTGTGTGCAAAAATCCCAGTGGGATGCAAGTCAAACAACAACAACAACCAGAAGACAACTTAGATTAAGGCCATCAGTCTAACTCTGTACTACAACATACAAACATGGCTAAACCAATGCACTTTTCGAAATCACCAAAATAAAGCCACGTGTCTCTCCCTTGTGTCCTCAACAGGGACACAGAGTAGCAGACACCAATCTGCTCATCGACTTCCAGAGTGTCTCCGCAAAGACCATCGCAGCCGCCTTTCAGCAGCCTTCAGCAGTTCCGCCAGAACACGGTAACGGCTTCTCCAAAATGCAAAGCAAAGATGGGTTTCAGTAAACTCGACGCATTGTGGTGAGAAGTTCAATCCGTCTTCTTGGTTTTTTCGGTAAAGTCACGTAGAAGGGAAATAGTAAAATAATAAAAAATAAAACATTAAATAATTCTCACGACGTTTCGGCCACAACGCAAGCAGCCGTCTTCAGAATCTCTGCCTTCTCGACAGACCTGTTCTCCACCTGAGGACGGCTGCTTGCGTTGTGGCCGAAACGTCATGAGAATTATTTTATTATGTTTTATTTTTATTATTTTATTATTTCCCTTCTACGTGATGACTTTACCGACAGAACCAAGAAGATGAATCCCTGCAGTCACGAAAGCTTTAAATCGAAATGCATGTTTTAGCATTGCATTACTTTTGAACGGTGTATTGGTTTAAATGTCTCGATCAGTGTATCAATTAGTGTCTACAACTAAAATACATTACACATTTGTGATTTAACACAATGGAATAAAAAAGGAACATTCGTTACAGTCAGCGATGCTTGCATACAATTAGAGCAAACTGCAATCAGTGAAAGTCAGTTGATTGGCGATTACTTAAGTTCCGAGTTTGTGAATTGACGAGTGTTATGGCTGCTGCTAAAATCGATACTAAACTTTAAATACTCTTTGGTTCTTTCGGTAAAGTCACGTAGGTGAAAATAAGAATAAAATTAAGTGTGAAATTAAAATAACTAAAATTTAGTTATTAAAATTTTAATGATGAAAATAACTAAAATTGAGTTAATTTTATTTGTATTTTACATTTTATCATTATTTTTATTTTCTACCCACGTCACTTTACCGAAAGAACCAAAGAGTATGGATCCTTGCAGTCACGAAAACTTCCAATCTAGAATCAAACTTTAAATGTTATCAGGTAAGGCCACTAAGTTCAATCCGCTCTCTGCCGCGTCATTATGCAAGTGCATGTCAACGTGGGAATGATGAAGACCCGCTCGCGTGATTCACTGTAGTTTGAGTAAAGATTTTGGACTGCAGGGATATTTAAAATCGATGGCGGTTGATCCTAATAATCCTCACCCCCATTTTCACCCCACTCAGTGCTAGCAGTGGCTGTTCAGTTAACTTGATATTTCATCTTCTTGGTTCTTTCGGTAAAGTCATCACGTAGAAGGGAAATAATAAAATAATAAAAATAAAACATAAAATAATTCTCACGACGTTTCGGCCACAACGCAAGCAGCCGTCCTCAGGTGAAAACCAGGTCTGTCGGGGAGACAGCGTCTGAATGAAACAGCACACGAGCTTGGAGCATATATCGTGTGCTGTTTCATTCAGACGCTGTCTCCCCGACAGACCTGTTCTCCACCTGAGGACGGCTGCTTGCGTTGTGGCCGAAACGTCGTGAGAATTATTTTATTATTTTTATTTTTATTATTTTATTACTTCCCTTCTACGTGATGACTTTACCGAAAGAACCAAGAAGATGAATCCCTGCAGTCACGAAAGTTTTAAATCGAAATTTAACTTGATATTTATTGTGTCCTTAGCACCATTTACCAACATGCCACTCATCTCACATTTACATTCTATATACTAACCAACACACTTGTATGGATATAATGTAAGCGCTGCTTTGATCATTGCAATTGTTGATTTGTCTCTTCCCAGATGAGTTTACCGGTCTGTCTCCTTGAATGTACTTCAAACCCACCCTGATCACAGGGCCACTGTGTTGTTCCACAATATAGTTTTTGCATTTAATAAACCGGCATTATGAAGCGTTCTGACTTCGTGTTTGGAGCTGTTAATGACGTGAAGGTGGCAAACGTTTTTCATGTCGGCACCGGCCTTTGAAAGACGTGTAGCAATTTGACCACTTGCTGTAAAACCACCCACGTGGATAAGACATCCACAATTAGTTTGAGCACGGGGCGTATTCACTTGTTTGGACTGTCAAATAAATAGTCATGAAAGTCATTGTGGTTGTTGGGGACTTTCTATTTGGCCTTGATTTGGAAATAGAAGTTTTGGTCAATTCCTATTTTGGATAATGCTTCACCTGGATTTCAACCAAACAATGAATGCCTTTCGCAGCTCTGCTGAAATAATGTCATCTCAGAATCTACCGAGGATGCTGTTGTGATGCTTCTCCGTATGTGACAGCAATCAAGATGTTCCCGTTTTTATAAGCCATACGCTGAACATATGCCTGGGACTTTCATTAGTTTTGATCTATAGTTTAGTATGCTCTTAAGGTGTTTAATAAAGTCTACAAATGTACAGTAAACATCAAAGCTTAACATACGTTGTCATTTCATCAGCAATTTTCACATCCTAAACAACAAAAGTCTTATTTTGCACGCATTCAGAAGCCGAGACTTTAACGTTGTCTGCAGCGACACAGCTGAATTTGCCACCTTGCAGATTGAGAACATCTGCAATTACTACTAATGTTTAAGATTAATATTTTACATGTTGCAATCATCTCAATGTGCTCTGCCTTGGACGTGTGTTCAAGGTAGAGCACAAGTCTTGCCTAGAGAGGTGGTTCAAACAAGTTGGTGCCATTCCCAGTCCAAGGCCAGCGATTTAAAGATGATGATTTCGCGCCACCAGGAGGAACTCTTTCTCTATATTCTAAGCCAGTTTCACCAAGCGGAGGGTTTTAACTGGAATCCAGCGACGTGGCCCAACTTTACGTTGCCAACGATCGCCGCTCGCTTGCAGACCTCACGACAATCGGTGAAATACCGCGGATTGCAAACGCAGTTTGTCAAGGCATTGGGGGGATGGGTATTTTGGCACCGCAATTGGTTAAGCCCCTTTTCTTCTTTCAACGTTGACATTCCGCTGTCTAGTTCGTGGTGAATATATTAGCAAGGTATTTGTTAAGTCTTTTATGTAAAAATGTCGTTTTTGCAAATATGCTGCGTGAATGACAAGCGGGAATTTATTATTGATTAATTTCGCTATGCCAGCTAATGAACCTTTTTCGAATTTGACATGTAGTGTTTTACAAATGTCACATTTTTTTGCGTTTTTTCTGTTATCGGTTTTAAAGTTTGAACGAAAAAACGATGTTTCATGTTCAGCTGAATTGTTGTTTGTTGATTAAAACGTTATAAGTGAAATGCTAAAAGTTTTCTCTTTTGCAATTTATTTTTTGTAATGAATGTTGCTTTCATGCCAGCCACTTGCAATAGACATCACGAATTGTAAATGCAAACCTCTTAGTATCTTTGATAATACATCTTATTTGTAACTTTGCATTCCGATGCGGTATGTCACTAAACTTATTGCGTGCAGAACTTGCTATAAGATATTCTTGGTTCTTTCGGTAAAGTCACGTAGAAGGGAAATAATATTATTTAATTGTTTCCCTTCTACGCGACTTTACCGAAAGAACCAAGAATATGAATCCCTGCACTCTCATATTACATCATCCCATGATGTAAAACATTGATTACAGTGATTTTTATAAAAATAAAATTGCTGAAAATTCATAATTCTGATCTCAAGGGAATAATCACATTTGTGTGGGTCCCTGCGAATATCACCCCCGGGCACGACTCACTCTGGCGATGGAGAAACTCGGCATGGCCTGCTCGATGATCATTAGTGTCAGCGTGAATGATTTGTGTGCTGCGTCGTGCGATTCCAAATGGAAATGTTCATCTCGGAAGTCGGTTCACACAAAGACTTGATTATCACTTCCTCTCATCTAATAATGCTGCCTCTCTCTTCCCCGTGCGTGTGGGTGTGTATAGCTCGTGCGGTGTCGTGTGTATGAGATACAACAACAATTACAGTTGCACGTGCTGCCACATTTGACGTGTGAGGTCACAACTGGTGGATGCAATTCGTATGATCAAATAAAAATGAATCTCGATTTAAAGCTTCTTTCGTGACTGCAGGGATTCATTTTCTTGGTTCTTTCGGTAAAGTCACGTAGAAGGGAAGTAATAAAATAATCAAAATAAAGCATAATAAATGATTTAATTAAATAATAAAAATAAAACATAAAATAATTATTTTATAAAAAGAATTATTTTCTTCTTGGTTCTTTCGGTAAAGTCATCACGTAGAAGGAAAATAATAAAATAATAAAAATAAAACAAAATAAAGTAATTCTTTTATTTAAAATAAAGTAATTCTTTTATTATGTTTTATTTTTATTATTTTCCTTCTACGTGATGACTTTACCGAAAGAACCAAGAAGATGAATCCCTGCAGTCACGAAAGCTTTAAATCAGTTGACGTTACACAATATGGAAATACATTATTTTGAACTCAAAAGCACGTAATAGAAAGAAAAACACCTCAACAATTCCTTGCTGTGGGTAAGCCGTGTTGCTGGTTGCGTACACACACACAAGCACACAGTTCCATCTAAGTAACAACAATGCAAATATGCTGATAAATACTCTGTTTCTTTTGCTAAAGCCACATAGGTATTAAAAAATGAACCCGTAAAAACAAAGTTTTTCACTATAAATCCTTTATATGCGTGGCATCGGTTTTATTTTATTATTCATTTCTGTTTCTCTTGAGTAAGAGTTTCATTTTTATCACATTGGTATATTAAATAAATATGAAAAAAAATTTTTCCTAAAAAGTGGAAAATTTGGGGAAAATTTTTTCACGAAAATTAATTGTCACGCACAACCAGTCTGTGTGCAAAATGTCAGCTCGATTGGATCACGGGAAGTGGGTTAAAAAAACGACCGAAAGATTTGCACGGTCGTAAGCGCGCAAGCAAGCAAGCAAGTGAACTTAATAAAAATGATTTAATAAACAAAACTAAATCACGACGTTTCGATTGCAACACAATCATCATCATCAGGTGGGAAAACCACAGCGAGAACATTGTTTTGCTACCTACGTGACTTTACCAAAAGAACCAAAGAGTACGGATCGCTGCAGTGACGTCAACGTCAACTCCAGATCGCTGACAACCAAATCGTCCGTCGTGCCAGGCCGCCATGTTGGCCGAGTGGGTAGGCAGCACGCGCCACGGGCGGACAGAGCCCTGATTGGCTGAGAGCCGCGCGTGCGTCACGCCTCCCTCCCATTGGCTGCTGCTGCTGGTCAACTCACCCGCCCACGTGGTCAGCACGTGACCTCAGAAACAGCTGCGACGTTCGTTTCAACGCCCCAGGCCTCTCACCTCTCTCTCGTTTGCCTTCCTTACGACGCTTTGCTCGACATTGTTTGTGTTGCTCTACACCAACTGCTGCTGCTGCAGGTTCGACGGCGACTGGTGAATCCCGTAGCGGGTACGTGGCCAAACACGCGTCTCCTCCTCCCTGTGCTACTCAGCGCTCACGCTCTTGACAGACAACTTGATCTCGTCCAGATGTCTTAGCCACTCGGCGTTGTTGGATATGAACATGATGAGTGATATTACTAACTTTTTTAAAACACACGCTTTAATGAAATGTACCCTGCTGTTTGTAGATTTGAAGCTTTCGTGACTGCAATGATTCATATTCTTAGGTTTTTTCGGTAAAGTCACGTAGAAGGGAAATAATTAAATAAAGTAAACATAATAAAATAATATAATATCTTTTAATGTTTCATTTTTATTATTTTATTATATTTATTAATAATATAAAAATATTTTTTTTCATGTTTTACTTTTATTCTTTTATTATTTTCATTAATAATATAATAGAATATATTTTTAATGTTTTCTTTTTATTAGTTTATTAATTTTCTTCTACTACGTCACTTTACCCAAAGAACCAAGAAGATGAACCCTACTATTTCTAGATTTGAAGCTTTCTTGACTGCAAGGATTCATATTCTTAGGTTTTTTTGCTAAAGTCACGTAGGTAAAAAAATTGAAATTAATAAAAGTAAAATAAAAATAAAATAAAAATCACGACGTTTCGGAGGCAACACAAGCTTCCGTCTTCAGGTGGAACCGTCACAGCCCGCTTACTGTATCAAGTAACTTATTTTTTTAAAAATAAATTTTAATGTTTTACCTACGTGACTTTACTGAAAAAACCTATGTACCGTACGAGTAATGGAAGAACTCCAGCAAGTGACCCCGAGGCTTGCCGTGACACTATACACTACTACACGATACACTACACTATACACTACTATACACCACACTGTTCACTACTATGCACTTACACTATACACTACTATACACTACATTATACACTACACTATACACTACACTATACACTACACACTACACGATACACTACACTATACACTACTATACACTACACTGTTCACTACTATACACTTACACTATACACTGCTACACGATACACTACACTATACACTACTATACACTACACTATACACTACACGATACACTACTATACACTACACTGTTCACTACTATACACTTACACTATACACTGCTACACGATACACTACACTATACACTACTATACACTACACTATACACTACTATACACTACACTGTTCACTACTATACACTTACACTATACACTACTGCACGATACACTTACACTATACACTGCTACACGATACACTACACTACACTACTATACACTATACACTACACTATACACTACTATGCACTACACTATACACTACTATACATTACACGAAACACTACTATACACTACACTATACACTACTATTACACTACACATTATACACTTACACTATACACTACTACACGATACACTACACTATACACTACTATACACTACACTATACACTACTACACACTACACTATACACTACTATACACTACACTATTCACTACTATACACTTACACTATACACTGCTGCAAAAGTCCAGGCCAGAAAACAACATGTTGTAGTTGTTGTTGACCAGTGTTATAAACACTTGATGTTTGTGTCCAGCAACGAGACGGCTTGCACTAAAGTATGTCAAACACTTCGCCGCATTTCACCGTGGCACTCTATTCACTGATGGCCGTCGAGCGCGTCACCTCAAGCAACTCGACAAGGCCAAGATTACATCTGCATTCATATAAAGGGCAAACTTGTGATTGTGTGTGTTCAACATGTTTAGCGTACTTCCCGACATGCAACAAACTGGAAATTTGCCATGTGGGTACGTTCCAAACTGGACACCATGCACAAATTATAACAAGTATAACCCGTAAAAACAAAGTTTTTCACTCTAAATCCTTTATATGCGTGGCGGCTAGAGTCCTCTCGTCCTCTGGCTTGAGATGGCTGCCACCTATGGGTCAGATGATTGTGTGCCAGTATTAAGCAATTGGTAATTAAATATTTAATTTGTTTTCCCTAAACAGTGTAAAATTTTGGAAAAAAATTTTCACGAACATTAATTGTCTCGCACAACGAGTCTGTGTGCAAAATGTCAGCTCGATTGGATCACGGGAAGTGGGTTTAAAAACGACCGAAAGATTTGCACGGTCGTAAGCAAGCACGCAAGCAAGCGAACTTAATATAAAGGATTTAAAAATACACTTTTGGGGGGGGGGGGGGGGAGCTCAATAATGCAGTTATTTTTTGCACGGCAAGTGAATTGTGATGTCAAATCCGCGCACGTGGAAGCGTAAC
The DNA here is from genome assembly GCF_015708825.2 of Lethenteron reissneri. NCBI lineage: Eukaryota > Metazoa > Chordata > Hyperoartia > Petromyzontiformes > Petromyzontidae > Lethenteron > Lethenteron reissneri. Next base: position 45,147 of record NW_026890964.1, read on the forward strand.
GCAATGTAGTGTAGCGGGTAGCGCTACGCCGCGCTACGAAACCGGCGACCCGAGTTCGATTCCCGCTCACGGCCACCGCCGGTGACGATTATTTTAACCGCTCCTGGGCCTCCCCTAGGTCGACTCAGCCTCAAACGAGTAACTGGCGTGGTGTGTGAACATCGCCAGTGGGGGGACAAAGGCGGCCGGGCGTGGTTCATCCAAGCCCCCAGGCGAAACCGGGTAGTGAAGCTAGTCTCGCTATTGATTATGCATCGTCAATTTTTCCATTTTCCGGTCACAATTTCATTTACACAACTTAAAATATCCGAATAAAAAAATCACAACGAACAGTTCTTCCCCCCCATCACCTGCTTCCCCACGTCGTCGTTTTTAAATCCTTGATATTAAGTTCACTTGCTTGCTTGCTTAGGACCGTGCAAATCTTTCGGTCGTTTTTTAACCCACTTCCCGTGATCCAATCGAGCTGACATTTTGCACACAGACTCGTTGTGCGTGACAATTAATGTTCGTGAAAAATGTTTTCCCAAAATTTTGTTTTTGCGGGTTATACTTGTTATCAAGCGTTGCCTTATTCCTGCTCGACCCTCTCCCCCCTTCATCTCCCCGCAATTCCGACTCCTCGGCCGGCGCCGTCCACGCACGCAGCTCGTGCCCCGGCTCGCCCCGACCTGGACAAATGGATCCTCTCGGCGCCGCCCTCGTCTGCCTGTGCTGCGCCGTCACCGTCGCCGCCTCCGCCCGCCGCTCGCCGCCGGCGCCCCCGCGCTACTCGGTCCGCGAAGAGGAGCCGCCGGGCACGCTGGTGGGGAACCTGGCCCGCGACCTGGGCCTCACCGCCGAGCAATTCCGCGCGCGCCGATTCCGAGCGCTGCGGGGCACCAACGGCTCCGACTACCTCGCCGTGAGCGCCGACAGCGGCGAGGTGTGGGTGCGCCGGCGCCTCGACCGCGAGGCCGCGTGCCGCCGGGCGAGCGCCGGCTCGGGCTGCTCCCTGCTGCTCGGCGCCGTCCTGGAGCAGCCCGCCGAGCTGGTGCGCGTCGTCGTCGACGTGCTGGACGTCAACGACCACGCGCCGCGCTTCCCGGCCGAGAGCGCCCTCCTCGAGGTCGCCGAGAGCGCCGCGGTCGGCACGCGCTTCGCGCTGGACGGCGCCCGCGACCCCGACGCCGGCGCCAACGCGCTGCAGGGCTACGCCATGGAGCCCGACGACGGCGCCTTCGCCCTGGAGACGCGCGACGGCGGCGGCGGCGCTTTGTCGCCCGTGCTGGTGGTGCGCCGCGCCCTGGACCGCGAGCGCCGGGCCGCGCACGAGTACGTGCTCACCGCGCTGGACGGGGGCCGCCCGCCGCTCAGCGGCACGGTCCTGCTCACCGTGCGCCTCCTCGACACCAACGACAACGCGCCCGCCTTCGAGCGGCCCGTGTACCGGGCGCTGGTGCCCGAGGACGCGCCGGCGGGCACGCTGGTCGCGCGGCTCCACGCGTGGGACCCGGACGATGGCGCCAACGGGGAGGTGGAGTACGCGGCGATGCTGGGGGCGCACGAGACGGCGCGCGACCTCTTCGCGGTTGACTCGCGCTCGGGCCTAGTCACCCTCGTGGGGGCCCTGGACCACGAGGAGGCCGACTCCCACGAGATGCACGTGCGGGCGCGCGACCGGGGGCCCGACTCCGTCCCCGCTTACGCCACGGTGCTGGTGCGCGTCCTGGACGTGAACGACAACGCGCCCGTCGTGCGGCTGCTCGGCCCGACCGGCGACGCCGCGGCGGACTCCGCGGCCGCCGTCGTCGGCGTGTCCCGGGGGGCATCGCCCGGCCACGTCGTGGCCTTCGTCCGCATCCGGGACCGAGACTCGGGCGCCAACGGGCGCGTGACCTGCACGCTCGAGGGCGCGTCGGCCGCGGGGCCCGGCGCGGCGCCGCCGTTCGCGCTCCGCGCCTGGGACGGGGGCGAGGTGTACGCGCTGGCAACGGCGACGCGGCTGGACCGCGGGGCGACCGCCGCCGCCGAGTACAACCTGACGGTGGTGGCACGGGACGACGGAGCGCCGCCGCTCGTGTCGGTCAAGACGTTCACGGTGCGCGTCACGGACACGCGCCCCGAGGGCCGGCTCCCAGATGACGACGGCGGGGACGACGACGGGGACGGGGACGATGCCTTCGCGACGCCGTTCGTCATGGACGCGCGCCCCGAGGGCCGGCTCCCGGACGACAGCGACGGGGACGACGGCGACGACGGCGACGGCGCCTTCGCGACGCCGTTCGTCGCGGTCGTGGCGCTGGCCGCGGCGTCGTGCGTCCTGAACGTGGCCGCGGTGGCGGTGGTGCTGCGCTGCAAGCGGGAGAACAAGGAGTTACGCACCTACCACTGCGGCGCGGCCAGGACGCCGGCGCGTGAAGAGCCGGGGGCGGCCGCCCGCTCCGGCGGCGAGGCGGCATCCGCCACCGCGCCCAACGTCTACGAGGACAAGTCCTTCCTGCCCTCGGAGGCGGCGGGCGCGGCAACGCCGGCGCTTGGCAAGCCCCCGCGTCGCCACCCTCTGCGCCGTGTGCCTGGCCGGCACGACCTCACACAGGTAGGTGACGCGCCGACGCGAGACGGCCCCCTTTTGAAAATGACCGCACGGGCCCGGGGAGGCCCGCCAAGCACTCCCCGCTGAACTTTCACTGCCGCGGCAATAACTTAAGAAATCTTGAGAATCAATCATCCGTCACGAATCGTCATCCACCCCCCTACGCACAATGCAGCGTGCGCGGGGGGGAGGGGGGAATGACGTGTTTTTTTCCACGCATATCTCCGTAGACTGTCCGCGAAATTAAATTGCAATCAAGTATAAAATATAGGCGCATTGTGTACGGTCGATTGAGTTTGCCGAAATTTCATCTGCATGCATTTTACTCCGGTTATCAATTATAATGTAAAGCAACTGATTTAAAGCTTTCGTGACTGCAGGGATTCATCTTCTTTGTTCTTTCGCTAAAGTCGCGCAGAAGGGAAATAATAAAATAATAAAAATAAAACATTTTTATGTTTCGATTTAAATCTTTCGTGACTGCAGGGATTCATCTTCTTGGTTCTTTCGCTAAAGTCACGTAGAAGGGAAATAATTAAATAATATTATGTTTTTATTTTTATTATTTTATTACTTCCCTTCTACGTGACTTTACCGAAAGAACCAAGAAGATAAAGCAACTGAATCGGAGAGGTTCATGGTTCGACCTCTACGCAAACCAACGTCCCTCAATCAGCAGCACGAAGGGGGGGGGGGGGGGTTCCCACGCGTACCTGCGATCTGCTGGTGGCAGATGCTTAAGAGACTCAGAGAAGCGGATATAATGAGGAGGCACATTCGAAGGTACGAATCGTGGTGCCACGCGTATTAAACGCTCGCTGAGATCCGAGCACTCCTTTTGGCGAGCTTAATATACGTGTAATAATGGTCATTGAGGCGACTCCTGGAATCTGGTCTTTATTTCACTTTTCATAAACAGCTTTCCTTCACGCTGTTGACAGGCAGCGTGAGAGGGACAGAGAGAGAGAGAGACGCGTAACCACGTGGCAACCCGGAGCCCCGCTCCCGCGTGGCCCCCTTCCTCCGTTCGTTCCCGTTCTGACCACGTGTCGCTCGTCTCCACCCCTATTTAATACCCGGGTCACGTGGTATGTTTCCACCAAACCTGGTTAGCCTCCATGGAATCTTCCAGACTCCATCGTAGGCTCTCGGGACCACGCCCCTGACTCGTCTCCCCATTGGCTGTGGCTAAAGCCAGCAGAACCAATCATCTACAAACAGCTGTCACCTTGCCATGACGTCAGGGCCACGCCCCTAGGGTTCCCCCCATTGGCTATGGACCAGGACCGGCAGAGCCAATCATCGTGACGAGTTGTGATACATCAGTGAGCCGGATACATCCTCACGTTACACACGTTTAAAGAACACGAAACCCGTGGTACCAGCGAGGACCCATCTTCAAACGTGCGAGCGTGCGTGCGTGCGTGCGAGCGTGTGTACGCTCTCTGCACAAGGGGTCTGCGTGCCCATTCGTGGACAGACGTCGGCACAATGACCCTGCTGCGTACGGATTGCTCCTGTTACTAAACAAAACGGTGAATGTTGCAATCTTCCGTGGTGAGAATGGAAGTGAAGAAAATGTCACGCGCTGGCGATATACAAAACTAACAGATTGAACGTGCACATACGCGGCGCTTGCCCGCACGCGATCGTGAGTTCGAAGTGAGTGAATGACGACGGGCGTGCCCCCGTTGATCTTTTGCAGGGCAACGACAATTTCAATCGACAGCAGCAGCAGCAGTCGTCTAGAAGGTGATCGTTTATCACGTTACACACACGAACCCTTCATTTGTTCAGCATCCGGCCTTGAAATCAAACTCTTAGGTTTTTTTTTTTCCCGGTAAAGTCACGTGGGTAAAAAATTTAAAAAAGTTAATAAAAGTAATAATGGAAATAAAATAAAATAATAAATCACGACGTTTCGGAGGCAACACAAGTCTCCGTCATCAGGTGGGACCGTCACAGCTAAAATGACTGCATCAAAATCAAGTTCCGTTTTGCGCCAGTAATTTGCAGGCTGAGCGGATGTCGTGACTTTGCGGTGCATTTAGACAACAACAACAACAACATCTAGACAACAACATTTAGACAACAACAACAACAACATCTAGACAACAACAACAACATTTAGACAACAACAACAACACCCCATGGGAGAGGAGCAGTGGGAAGGCGGTATTGTGCGTTGGCAGAATCCCGTGCTCTGAGGCAGAGGTCACAACCGGGTACCCGATACCCGTACCCTACTTGATACCTGGCTACCCGTGACCGGCCGGGTACGGGTAGACCGTGAGTCACTGGTGAGTAACCATTTGTCACTCATTTCCCAACGTCTTGTCTCTTCTCACAATTCAAGTTCCTAGAATCAACCCACCCGCGCCTGCAACATGGCTTCATCCCAGAGGTCGCAATCAGGTACCCGATACCCGTACCCGGCCAGGTACGGGTAGGGTACAGGTACGGCCGGGTACGGGTACCCGTTTGCGACCCTGGTGCGGCCGGGTACGGGTAAGGAATCAAAACCCGTTTGCGACCTCTGCTCTGAGGTGGCCATATTTCCTGGCAAATGCTAAAACAGTTGGGATGCAGCGAGTGTTCAATTAAATGCCGGTTGTGGGAAATCCAAAATGTAAAAAAGAATTCCAATGCCGACCAGTCTGTATAATTAACGCTCGGTCACTATCGCCTTCAGTGAGAAACTTTGAAAGCTCAGCATGTCGGCCTTGGCTTAATGTCATCCGGAGCCATGTTGGCACAATGTGTGTGTCAATTCACATCAGAAGAATGTACGGCGTTTATTTTTCAGAAAATAAAAATAAAACTCGGCAGGCACACGCGCACAGCCGTAGCGTCTCAAAATATCCTTTAGCTGATAAACAACTCGCTCCTAATACGGCACGCGACGGCGTTTTGAAAGGATTTGGGGGAGTCTCGCTCCAGAAATCTCTGCACGCGCTTGGGCACTCAAGCTCTTTGTAAGCTTGCAGCGGCACCCGTCAGAGCCAGTCCACAATCCCCCTTGTGCAGAGAGCTGGCGCTCTTTCACACTCTTTGGTTACGTAGTTAAAAAATTAAATAAAAATTCCGCCCCCCCCCCCCCCGTTTTAACTCACTGGCCATCTTCTGCATCATAAGAAATGATGTTACCAGCTTGTCCCCCCCCCCACCCACCCTGGCTCCTCCCCCCCACCAGCTTGTCCCCCCCCCCACCCACGACCCACCCTGGCCCCTCCCCCCCACCAGCTTGTCCCCCCCACCCACGGCCCCCCCTGGCCCCCCTCAGGCTGTATATAATCTCGTGTCTCTTAGAGTTGTCTTCACTTGATGCAGTAATTCTGCTGTGACGATTCCACCTGAAGACGGAAGCTCGTGTTGCCTCCGAAACGATTCAATTTAGTTGTTTTTAAATCCTTTATATTAAGTTGACTTGCTTGCTTGCGCGCTTACGACCGTGCAAATCTTTCGGTCGTTTTTTAACCCACTTCCCGTGATCCAATCGAGCTGACATTTTGCACACAGACTCGTTGTGCGTGACGCTTGATTTTCGTGAAATTTTTTTTTCCAAAATTTTATACTTTATAGGAAAAAAAAATTTCATATTTAATTTAAAATAGCAATGTGATAAAAATGAAACTCTTACTCAAGAAAAACAGAAATGAATAATAAAATAAAACCGATGCCACGCATATAAAGGATTTATAGTGAAAAACTTTGTTTTTACGGGTAAATTTTTTTTCCCATTTATTTTATTCTTTAACTACGTGACTTTACCGAAAAAACCAAAGTGTATGATTAACTAACACATTTAACGGGCACTTACGCAGCGCCTTGCCCGTCCGCACGCGATCGTGAATGCGCAGTGCGTGAATGGCGGTGGCGTGCAATCTTAATTATGGAGCTTTCGTGACTGCAGGAATTATTCTTTTGTTCTTTCGGTTAAGTCACGTCTAAAGATAAAATAATAAATTAAAATAAAAGCATATTACGACGTTTCGATTGCAACACAAGCAATTATCATCAGGCAAAAAAGAAAAAGCAACAAAAATCTAACTATCTGATCTTTTGCAGAGGCCTTGCTGTTTCTTGGAGCCCAACAATCGACTGCAGCAGCAGTCCAGCAGGTGAGCAGCGTTTAGCGCGCCGCACACACGAACCCTTCACTTCTTCAGCGTCCGGCCTCGAAATCAAGTTCCGTTTTGCGCCGGTAATTTGCAGACGGACAATAACAACACCATGGGAGAGGAGCGGTGGGAAGGCGCTATTGTGAGTTGGCAGAATCCCGTGCTACGAGGTGGCCACATTTCCTGGCAAATGCGTTCAATTAAATGCCGGTTGTGGGAAATCCAACATTAACAAAAAAATCGAATTCATATTCTTAGGTTTTTTCGGTAAAGTCACGTAGGTAAAAAAAATTAAAATTAATAAAAGTAAAATAAAATTAAAATCACGACGTTTCGGAGGCAACACAAGCTTCCGTCTTCAGGTGGAACCGTCACAGCCACGACAGCTGTATCAATTTTATTTTTACCTACGTGACTTTACCGAAAAAACCTAAGAATATGAATCCTTGCAGTCACGAAAGCTTCAAATCTAAAAATTCCAAAGCCTACCCATCTGATAAATGAACGTTCGTTGACCATCGCCTTCAGTGAGAACGTTTAAAAGCTCACCATTTGGGCCTTGCCTCATTGTTATCCGGAGCCACGTTACGTGCCGCGCTATTTATTTCCGAGTGGCTTTTTCACGTGTACGCGTGTATGTTATCTAATCTGGATTATCTGGCTGAAAATGGATGTAGAATTGAGCCAAGCAAGCGAAAAACAAGAGAGAGAACAACAACAAAAAATTAACCCGTAAAAAAAAGTTTTTCACTATAAATCCTTTATATGCGTGGCATCGGTTTTATTTTATTATTCATTTCTGTTTTTCGTGAGTAAGAGTTTCATTTTTATCACATTGGTATTTTAAATTAAATATAAGGAAAGTCGTATATAAGGATTATAAGGTTTTCAGTTTTGTATGATTGTTTATATTGTACATTTTTGTTGTTTTCTTGAATAATTTTCTGTGTTTAGGAAAAATATACGATTGTGTTAGTGAAATTTTTTTTTCCCTAAAAAGTGGAAAATTTTGGAAAGAAATTTTCACGAAAATAAATTGTCACGCAACAACGAGTCTGTGTGCACAATGTCAGCTCGATTGGATCACGGGAAGTGGGTTAAAAAACGACCAAAAGATTTGCACGGTCGTAAGCGCGCAAGCAAGCACGCAAGTGAACTTAATATAAAGGATTTAAAAATGACACGTTAAAAACACCAAAATCACAGGACCTATGTCATGGGTGCTGTGTATTTCAGTTGCACGTGTAGTGGGTTCAAATGGGACGCGCACGTAATCGGAGGCACGCTTATACTTCGTCAGTCACAGGCCGCGTATGTAACACTTGAAGGGGTAACGGCCCCTTCACTCGGACTTGTCAGGGATATCCCCCCCAGCGCTATCATCCACAACTCATCTGGCCCCAGTTCCTCCACTAGGGTGCTAGGGGAGGCTCTCTGATCCGGCCCTGGTTCAGCACGGATCACGGCACTCGACCATCGGATTGGCCACGGCTCACGGCGATGACGACGGGATAGCGCCGCGGCGGTGAAGACGTCGCCATCTCTTGCAGGTGACGGTGACGGCCGGTCCGAGGCTCTGGACCGCTCGAGCCCGTGCCGGACGCCCAACTTGGACGGAGTCGAGGGTAGGCCCGGCGGCGACGGCGGCGGCGCTTGCCGCGAGGGGGTCGACGTGGCCGTGGCGACGGGCGACGGACAACGCCCCCGCGGGCGGCCCCCGCCGCGCCCCCCCACGCTCTCCACGATCGGCGAGGAAGACTCGGAGCACGGGGCGCCCACCCCGAGCGCCGGCCGGCGCCACCAGCCAGTAAATATCAACGGAGTGTCCGTGTCACATGGGCCTGGGGCAGCTAACGGTGCCGAAGGAAGCCGCTTCCTCGTTCTGTTTTGATGGCGTTCCATTTCATGCCGCATCCACACGCACACACACGCACACACACACGCACACACACACACACACACGCACACACACACACGCACACACACACACACACACGCACACACACACGCACACACACACACGCACACACACACGCACACACACACGCACACACACACACACACACGCACACACGCACGCACACACGCACACACACACACGCACACACACACACACACGCACACACACACACGCACACACACACACACGCACACACACACGCACACACACACGCACACACACACGCACACACACACACGCACACACACACACGCACACACACACGCCACACAACACACACCCACGCACACACACACACGCACACACACACACACGCACACACACACGCACACACACACACGCACACACACACGCACACACACACACGCACACACACCTACGCACGCACAAACACACACACGCACACACACACGCACACACACACACGCACACACCACGCACGCACACACACGCACACACACACGCACACACACACGCACACACACACACACGCACACACGCACACACACACGCACACACACACACGCACACACACACGCACACACACACGCACACACACGCACACACACACGCACACACACACACGCACACACGCACACACACGCACAGACACACGCACACACACGCACACACGCACACACGCACACACACACGCACACACACGCACACACACACACACGCACACACACACACGCACGCACGCACACACACGCACACACGCACACCACACAGACACACACGCCACACACGCACACACACGCACACACACACACACGCACACACACGCACACACACGCACACACACAGACACACGCACACACACACACACACAGACACACGCACACACACACACGCACACACACAGACACACGCACAGACACACGCACACACACGCACACACACACGCACACACACGCACACGCACACACGCACAGACACACACACACACGCACACACACACGCACGCACACACACGCATACACACACACAAAGAGGTCGCCAGTTCGATCTCCTGGCACAGCAGAGAGGAATCAATGTGTGTGGGGGGGGGGAGGCGGTGTAAAGTTTCTTCAATGACCCCTGGCCTCTGCTGTCCACCCAGCCAGCATGCATTGTGGCTGCATCACCACCAGTCAGTCGATTGGCAGGTCACATGTTAGCTAGCAGGGGGTAGAATTGTGGGTTAACCCCCGCCCCCCCACCTCTTCTAAGATACGCGGCCGGCGTAGAAAGGGCAGGTTAAGGGGCTATCCGGAGCTCCCTACGTTGGGGGCGCCATGTTGCCAGCGCTTTGGCACGACTGAAGAAATTGCAGGGCTGTACCTTTACCTTCATCCTTGTTGACGCCACCATCGACGTTTTACGAGTTGCGTATTTACGGTTTGTGTCTAGAGCGCCAGTGGTTCTTAACATTTTTGGAGGTACCGAACCCCACCAGTTTCACGTGCGCATTCACCGAACCCTTATTAATTGGAAAAATAAAATATGATTTTTTCAAATTCCAAACATAGGTACATGTTTTACTGGTGCACAATCATACGAGTCGGGTGTGTGTCTTAACCTCCGCCGAACCCCTGACACTGACTCACCGAACCCTTGGGGTTCGATGGAACCCAGGTTAAGAACCACTGGCTCTAAACCAAAGAAGAAGCTAATTCAAATGGCGCTCGGCATCGCCATGAACATTTGTTTAATGGTGAGGAGCCTATGTATTTTCACTATTTTGTTGTTGTTTGTTTTGGTCGATGACAATCTCATTTCTAAGTGAAGGTTATTGACAGAACAAGCAAACGCGTGAGCGCTTGGCTGAAGCGTACTAATGAGCAGATTGTATAAACATATTTGCATTCCTATCACACGTTTTTTATTTTTCCCCGCAGCAATTACTCTAAATGCAAAGGCATGTTTTAATAAGATATTGTTACGTAACAATTCCAGGTTAATGTTGTTTGGTGAACCAAAGCAGGAATTGGCACTTCTTCAATGACTGCATCTATAACTCTGAACCGTGATGTAGGGAAAACTCAAAGGTGGCAGCGGCAATATTCACTTGCAGCAGGGCAGCTACAAGCCGCTCTCTTGTTCGTTGTTGAATCGGTTAAAAGTGGTCACCGAATTTGGGCTTTTCTTTCTTTTTTCCAAAGCAACACATTCTAGTTATGCTTGTTTTGTTAAAAAAACTATAATTCATGAAAACAAGCAGTTAACTCCAATGTATGGTTGTTGTTGTTGTTTTAGATGTAAATAATGTTTTATTATATATATGCAAATGTTGGCTATAGATTGCATTCATTTGTTAACCAACAAATTAAATATTCAATCCATCAATTCATTGTCTTTATTTTCATGCAGGTGATGGTTTGTTCAGACTACAAGTCTCTTTATCGAGGGAGATTTGTGTTGCAAAACTATTCAGCCAGTCGAGGGGCAGCTGCAAAGTTGTAGACAAGTCATCTGAATGGCAGTCCACAATTTGAATGTCAGCCACATCTTTCTTGCCGGCTCTGTCAATTGGCATTAATTTCTACAAAATCATTTGAGTTGTGCATCAGCTGTCTGAAGCATGTTTGGCAAGTTGCGAATTTATTGTTGAGAGTGCAACACAATAGAATGAAGAGCCAATGTGACGATTATCTGAACCGGTTCTGGGCATCCCCTAGGTGGACTCAGCCTCAAATGAGTACCTGGTGCGGTGTGTAGTAAACATCGCCACTGGGGAGACAAAGGCGGTCGGGCGTGGTGCTGGCCACCCACCCCCTCGTGTGCCGTGCCGGCCTTCATAGGTGCTCGCTAACAGTACTTGCCCCTACAGTCTGTTACAGGCTACACGGTGTATCTTTGTCTGTATCTGTGTGTCAATTGTTTCTGTGTCCATGTGTGTGTGGAGCGGTATTTTAGTGGTGAGCGCTGTAATATTTCCCCACCACGGCTCACATCAGTGGCGAGTGATATCAGCATTGGTCCTGGACCTCGTCTAGGTTGACTCAGCCTTTAAACGAGTCCCCAGTGCGGTGTATAAATACCGCCACTGCTGGGGGGACAACAGCAGCTGAGCCACGCCAGTCTGCAGAGGTGCGATTGCTCGTGGTTCTGCGTGTGTCGTTGTCTGTCGTGGTTAGCGGCCTGCGCTACAAACCCGGCAAACTCGAGTCTGCTTCCTGCTCACGGCCAACACCGGTGACGATTGTTTGAACCGGTTCTGAGTCTCCCCTAGGTCGACTCAACCTTAAACGAGTACCTGGTGTGGTGTGTAACTGTAGTGGTGGTATTGACGTGCGCCGACAGTGATGGATCACGGGGCGCGGGGTTGGGCACGCGATGTGGGCGTGGTATGGACGCGCGCGCCGGTGGTAAGGCGCGCTGACACAAGCTGGGAAAAGAGGATCGTAGCGAGTGCGCAGTGATTGGTCAGATAAGATGGGTGCTCTCAGCGACGTCCGCAGGAGGGGTATAAAGGGGGACGCGCGAGAGCACTCGTGGTCAGTGTTAACCAGTTGAAGACCGAAGACGGGGTGGAGGAGGTAGTGGCCCGAGACCCCTAGTCCCGCCGTCCTTGTGAGGACCGGGGCCCTGTGTGGCTCGGAGCCGAGACTGGGGGACCCGTAGTCCGACGCCCGTGTGGGTCGGGACGGTGGTACCCAGAGCCGAGACGGGCACCGCCGGCTGGGTGTGTCCCGGAAGGCTACGGGGCGTAAGAGCCCGTGTCAGTGTAGCTGAGTGGGTGTTAGTCACCCGTGTAGCTGAGTGGGTGTGAGTCACCCGAGTAGCTAAGTGGGTGTTGGTCACCCGTGTAACGAAGTAGGGTGTTAGTCATCCGTGTAACTACAAGTTGGTGAAAATAAAGAGTGTGCTACCCGTGAAGTCGTCTCCTGCCGAGTTACTACTTTACACGTAGAATGGAAATAATAAAATAATCCAAATAAAACATGATAAAATAATTATTGTATCATGCAGCTCTCAGCTGCCGCCTCTCGCGTTCTCACGAGCGCCGCCTGCCGCCCAGAGGCGGGAGTCTTCACGCGCAGCGAGCAACTCGCGCCGCACTTTTCAATCAACAAAGATTCGGTTTTCTTAAACTGCAAATCATAATCAAAAATCGAGGGCGACAAGACGTCAAGCTGGTTCACCAATGTGAACATGTCACCAACAATAACGCTGGGGCGTTAAATTTAAATTTTGATTTTAAAAAAATATTCCCCGTGAAGGATGCGGGAATCGATCCGGCGACCAAAACATCGGAGAGATCAGGATACTTAGTGGCGTGAGCACGCGACCAGGTACGCTGATGTCTCTGTAGCATCGAGAGGTTCCTAGTGTAGCTACTAGCGTGCAAGCTGTGTGTGTTAGCGAGCTCTGTGTTGTTAGTAAGACATTTCACACAGCAAAATCGAGGTCAATCTGATTCACCAATGTGAAAATGTCACGAACAATAACGCTGGGGCGTGACGTTTAAAATTTGATTTAAAAAAAAAATATTCCCCGTGGAGGATGCGGAGATCGATCCGTCGACCTAAACAACGCAGCGAGCAATGCAAGTTGTTGGGCGCTCTCGCTACCAGCTACAGCGAACTCTCCCTCACAGCGAGCGGGTCCCAGTGTAGCTACTCGCGTGCCAGTTGTGTGTGTTAGCGAGCTCTGTGTTGTTAGCAAGACATTCACACCGTATATCCTTGTACTGGACGTGCATTTGAGATGTGTAGCACAATGTCCCATCCCTATCGGAGCCTTTTTATTAATCGGGGTGCCCCCCTTTGAATCATCAATAGAACCCGTACCTCCCTCTTAATCTTCACACAAAACAATGAACATTATAGATGTTTTACACATCCTCTCATCGTCAAGCGGGGTCTGTGGTGTAATGGTTAACGCGGGTTCGATTCCTGAGTTCGATTCCTGCCAGGCTGCCAGGCTCGATGTATAATTTTGTTTATAAATATTTGTTATAAGTAGAGGACGTGGGGAGCGTCTTCTCGAGTCCCTTATCAGCGTCACCCTCTCAGCAGGGCGCCTCCTTTGAACCATCGCTGCTGTTGTGCTCATTCTGGGAGGTCGGTATGGTGCTGCTGACATCCGACAGCGCCACCTCCTGCACTCACAGACAAGGACATCCACAGACACACAACCAGAGACAACAACAACAAGCGCCACTAAGTGGCGGTGACGTCACCACGGCGCTTGTACCAGGCTATGTGCGCCTTGAGGCCACGTGAAGTGAAACCACAAAGGACACACGTCCATAGACACACACGGCCACACATTTGCACACTGCACGTTTGATGTTACACCAAAAAAAATTGTATTTCTGACATTGTACTGAAAAACTGTATAATGCTAATTTAATGTTTTATAAAAAAAAAAGTGTCACCCATTGGAGAGTGAACCTGTACTATGGACATTTCTTTGAAGAGGTATTCAGTACAAATTGACTGTTGTTTGTTGCTGTATATTTGGACCCGAGTGGGATAAATACCCCCCCTTGGCTAAACAATATTTTCACGCCTTAAGATGCAGAGACACGCACGGTCAGGATGGAGGGCGACGCCGTGGGTTCCTCAGCATCCGTCAACGTCTCTCAGGGTCGCACCGCCCCGGAGTCAGGAAGCCCCAAACTCGGGAACAGGTGGCACTGCTCATTAAAAAAAAATCTTAAATTTTATTAATAAAGTAAAAAGAGATTGTACATACACAATCACCAGGGGCAGCAGGGGCTGCCGTTCGAGGCCCTGGATTTTAAATGGTCCACAGAACATCTCCCGCTTCATACCAGTTGACAATTCTGTCGCACGAGGATTTACCCAGGAGGGCAGCGGAGGCCAATACGTGGATCCCACATCCGTTCGCTCGCTCGCCCACACACAGACAGACACACAGACCCCAGATCTGTTCGCTGTTTATATTATATATATGCACGACAGACAACCAATCCCTAGTGGGCAGTCTGGAACATATTGTTCCTACCTGTGTAGAGGTGTTACGGAGGGCTTAACACACTGGGCGTGGCTATGCCCGTACGCCGAGAGATGCTTACATCGACGTCCGCTCCGTTCAGTCTGGGGGGCTGACACGGAGCTGGGATCCCCCGCCGCCCCACCCCTCAGGGGGGAAGTTGCTATACAAGGCGGTGAGCCGGAGGGCTCGGGGTTCAGTGTTCAGCCTTAACCAGCGAAGCAATGAGCGGCTAGATAGGCCCTGGGACTCCCCTGGATCGCTGTCCTTCTCAGGACCGACCAGGGCAAGCCAGTGGCGTGGCCCCAAGAGCCAGAGCCGATGTTCTTGTAAGAGCCGGTCTGGGGACTCAGGGTGCCGTAATCCCAGCTTAACCAGAGCTGGGTTAGCTAGCCTCCCCTAGCCCTGTAGTGGAGGACCTAGGAGTAGGCTAGCCGTGACAGAGATTGTGTGATCTCCCTGTTAGATGGGTGAAGGGGCCGATACCCCTTCCAGTGTTGTATATCTCGGCCTGGTATATACAACTGTGGTTAATAAATAAGTGTGCATCCGACTACGTCGTCCAAGTCTCCTTGAACCTACTACACACGTAGTAGCCACGGAGAGAGAGACACGGAGAGAGAGACACGGAGAGAGAGACACGGAGAGAGAGACACGGAGAGAGAGAGAGAGACACGGAGAGAGAGAGAGAGACACGGAGAGAGAGAGACACGGAGAGAGAGACAGAGAGAGACACGGAGAGAGAGACACGGAGAGACTTTTGACTTTTGAAAACTTTATTTCCCCAGCGCAAATTGCGCTGGAATATTGCTGTGCCTTGTAAGCCACTCGGAAGCGACCATTTCTGCAACCAGTGACAAATTAAATTCGTTCAGTGTCAGTGACAATCACCATAAAGCAAACAGCGGCGTCAGTCCCGCACGACTGGACAAGAAAACGGGGGGGGGGGGGAGGGGTCAAAACGTGTAGATTAGTGCATTCTGCACAACTGTACACAGAGCGTCCTTGGCGCACCCCCATTTCTTCAGAAAGTCACTCTCCCCCTCGGCATGACCGTAATAGGCGAACTCTAACTCGAGCCGCGCCTTTATGAGGGCCTGCACCATCGCCAGCACTCCACAGCCACCGCTGCCGCCTTCCAGCCTCCGCTTCCGGGTCATATAGATCGCCAGTTTGGCCTGGGCGCACACAAAGTTCGCGACGTGCCGCTTGTCGCCCCCCGTCCCGGTCACTCCGTACACAAAGCCGCTCTCGCAAAACGGGGTGCCCAGTCTCCCGAACACCTCCGCCAGGAAACTGAACAGCGGGGCGAGCCTTTTGCATTTGAGGAACTGGTGGGCCAGGTCCTCCCTCAGTCCGCAAAATGCACATGTGTCCGGAGCTCCCGGCACGGCTCGGCTGACCCACACCGCCGATGGTACAGTCCAGTGCGCTACTCTCCATTGGAGGTCGCCACATCTTTTGGCAGTGGGGGGCCGGTACATATCACGCCACTGGGGGGTAGCGTCCGTCAGCTCAGAGAAATATCCCCTCCATTTCGTGTCTGGCAGCTCCTCCAAGTCCTGGAAGTGCAGTGCCTTTACGCAGGCGGTGTAGAGCTTTTTCTTGCTGACTTCCGCCAGCGAGACACTCCTGCTGTTCTCCATCTTTAATAATTTTCCCCGGTCCTCGCGATCAGAGGGGACGGCACAGGAGAAGGTCAGCTGGGGGAAGGAGGGTCCCTCCCTGTCGCCCGACTCTCCCAGCCCCACTCCGAGCCTCTTCGTCGCCCGCAGGACTTCCCGCAACAGTTTGGTCCCGGCGAGCATGGAGCGCAGCCCGGCCGCTTCTGAGATTTCCATAGCCGGTCTCCACCTTCGCCGGCTAGGGTCCACCAGGTCGCTGACCCTGCTCACCCCTCCGGCAACAAACCGCGCGGTCAGGGTGCATTCCTCCTTCAGGCCCTGGAAGAGGTCGTTAGCAAAAAGCGGCTCCTGCAGAAAAAGGTTCGCATCATAGTCCGCGGGCGCCCTTTCCCATTCAAGACTACGCCAAGCATCTAGCAGGCTGCGATAATACCTTGGCAGCGGCGACTGGTCTACCAGCCCCAGGTCCGTCAGGAAGAGCTCGCGGCCGTACCCAAGCCTTCCGGCCTGTCTCAGCAAACCGAGGGCCAGGGCCTTCCAGGGCTGGTCCTCCGGCTCGTACAGCAGGCGCCTTATGTCCAGGACCCTGAACGCCATCACCCTGCTGGCGACGCTCACTAGGCCCTGGCCTCCCGCCTTCACTGGCAAACAGAGGACCCCCGGCCTCTGCCAGTGCCTTCCGTGCCAGACGAAGGAGGTGAAGGCCCTCTGTACTTTCGTCAACAGCCAGTCTGGGGGGTGGAGGACTCTGGCCTTATGCCACAGCATGGCCGCCGCCAGGTTATTAACGACGAGGACCCGTCCCCTGTACGACATTTGCGGAGCAAAACGGGCCCACGCCTGTAACCTCCCTCCAATCTTCTCCGCCACATCCTCCCAATTCTTGGCCACAGTGGCCGGGTTACCCAGGTACACCCCCAGGTAATTGGTGCCCTCCGTGCCCCACTCCACCCCCCCTGGGAGCGTCACGGCGCGCATCGTCCCCCGCGGCCCCAGACACAGCGCCTGGCACTTTGGCCAGTTCACCTTTGCGGAGGAGGCGCTCTCGTAGAGGCCGACCGCCCTGAGACACGGAGAGAGAGAGACACGGAGAGAGAGACAGAGAGAGAGACACGGAGAGACTTTTGACTTTTATAAGTTTATTTCACCAGCGCAACATGCGCTGGAATATTGCTGTGCCTTGTAAGCCGCTCGGAAGCGACCATTCCGCAACCAGTGACCAATTAAATGCGTTCAGTCTCAGTGACAATCACCACAAAGCGAAACAGCGGCGTCAGTCCCGCACGACTGGACAAGAAAAAGTGAACAAAACGGGAGGGGGGGGGGTCAAAACGTGTAGATCAGTGCATTCTGCCCCACTGTACACAGAGCGTCCTTGGCGCACCCCCATTTCTTCATAAAGTCACTCTCCCCCTCGGCATGACCGTAATAGGCGAACTCCAACTCGAGCCGCGCCTTTATGAGGGCCTGCACCATCGCCAGCACTCCACAGCCACCGCTGCCGCCTTCCAGCCTCCGCTTCCGGGTCGTATAGATCGCCAGTTTGGCCTGGGCGCACACAAAGTTCGCGACGTGCCGCTTGTCGCCCCTCGTCCCGGTCACTCCGTACACAAAGCCCCTCTCGCAAAACGGGGTGCCCAGTCTCCCGAACACCTCCGCCAGGAAACTGAACAGCGGGGCGAGCCTTTTGCATTTGAGGAGCTGGTGGGCCAGGTCCTCCCTCAGTCCGCAAAATGCGCATGTGTCCGGAGCTGTGCTGACTTCCGCCAGCGAGACACTCCTGCTGTTCTCCATCTTTAATAATTTTCCCCGGTCCTCGCGATCAGAGGGGACGGCACAGGAGAAGGTCAGCTGGGGGAAGGAGGGTCCCTCCCTGTCGCCCGACTCTCCCAGCCCCACTCCGAGCCTCTTCGTCGCCCGCAGGACTTCCCGCAACAGTTTGGTCCCGGCGAGCATGGAGCGCAGCCCGGCCGCTTCTGAGATTTCCATAGCCGGTCTCCACCTTCGCCGGCTAGGGTCCACCAGGTCGCTGACCCTGCTCACCCCTCCGGCAACAAACCGCGCGGTCAGGGTGCATTCCTCCTTCAGGCCCTGGAAGAGGTCGTTAGCAAAAAGCGGCTCCTGCAGAAAAAGGTTCGCATCATAGTCCGCGGGCGCCCTTTCCCATTCAAGACTACGCCAAGCATCTAGCAGGCTGCGATAATACCTTGGCAGCGGCGACTGGTCTACCAGCCCCAGGTCCGTCAGGAAGAGCTCGCGGCCGTACCCAAGCCTTCCGGCCTGTCTCAGCAAACCGAGGGCCAGGGCCTTCCAGGGCTGGTCCTCCGGCTCGTACAGCAGGCGCCTTATGTCCAGGACCCTGAACGCCATCACCCTGCTGGCGACGCTCACTAGGCCCTGGCCTCCCGCCTTCACTGGCAAACAGAGGACCCCCGGCCTCTGCCAGTGCCTTCCGTGCCAGACGAAGGAGGTGAAGGCCCTCTGTACTTTCGTCAACAGCCAGTCTGGGGGGTGGAGGACTCTGGCCTTATGCCACAGCATGGCCGCCGCCAGGTTATTAACGACGAGGACCCGTCCCCTGTACGACATTTGCGGAGCGAAACGGGCCCACGCCTGTAACCTCCCTCCAATCTTCTCCGCCACATCCTCCCAATTCTTGGCCACAGTGGCCGGGTTACCCAGGTACACCCCCAGGTAATTGGTGCCCTCCGTGCCCCACTCCACCCCCCCTGGGAGCGTCACGGCGCGCATCGTCCCCCGCGGCCCCAGACACAGCGCCTGGCACTTTGGCCAGTTCACCTTTGCGGAGGAGGCGCTCTCGTAGAGGCCGACCGCCCTGAGACACGGAGAGAGAGAGACACGGAGAGAGAGACAGAGAGAGAGACACGGAGAGACTTTTGACTTTTATAAGTTTATTTCACCAGCGCAACATGCGCTGGAATATTGCTGTGCCTTGTAAGCCGCTCGGAAGCGACCATTCCGCAACCAGTGACCAATTAAATGCGTTCAGTCTCAGTGACAATCACCACAAAGCGAAACAGCGGCGTCAGTCCCGCACGACTGGACAAGAAAAAGTGAACAAAACGGGAGGGGGGGGGTCAAAACGTGTAGATCAGTGCATTCTGCCCCACTGTACACAGAGCGTCCTTGGCGCACCCCCATTTCTTCATAAAGTCACTCTCCCCCTCGGCATGACCGTAATAGGCGAACTCCAACTCGAGCCGCGCCTTTATGAGGGCCTGCACCATCGCCAGCACTCCACAGCCACCGCTGCCGCCTTCCAGCCTCCGCTTCCGGGTCGTATAGATCGCCAGTTTGGCCTGGGCGCACACAAAGTTCGCGACGTGCCGCTTGTCGCCCCTCGTCCCGGTCACTCCGTACACAAAGCCCCTCTCGCAAAACGGGGTGCCCAGTCTCCCGAACACCTCCGCCAGGAAACTGAACAGCGGGGCGAGCCTTTTGCATTTGAGGAGCTGGTGGGCCAGGTCCTCCCTCAGTCCGCAAAATGCGCATGTGTCCGGAGCTCCCGGCACGGCTCGGCTGATCCACACCGCCGACGGTACAGTCCAGTGCGCTACTCTCCATTGGAGGTCGCCACATCTTTTGGCAGTGGGGGGCCGGTACATATCGCGCCACTGGGGGGTAGCGTCCGTCAGCTCAGAGAAATATCCCCTCCATTTCGTGTCTGGCAGCTCCTCCAAGTCCTGGAAGTGCAGTGCCTTTACGCAGGCGGTGTAGAGCTTTTTCTTGCTGACTTCCGCCAGCGAGACACTCCTGCTGTTCTCCATCTTTAATAATTTTCCCCGGTCCTCGCGATCAGAGGGGACGGCACAGGAGAAGGTCAGCTGGGGGAAGGAGGGTCCCTCCCTGTCGCCCGACTCTCCCAGCCCCACTCCGAGCCTCTTCGTCGCCCGCAGGACTTCCCGCAACAGTTTGGTCCCGGCGAGCATGGAGCGCAGCCCGGCCGCTTCTGAGATTTCCATAGCCGGTCTCCACCTTCGCCGGCTAGGGTCCACCAGGTCGCTGACCCTGCTCACCCCTCCGGCAACAAACCGCGCGGTCAGGGTGCATTCCTCCTTCAGGCCCTGGAAGAGGTCGTTAGCAAAAAGCGGCTCCTGCAGAAAAAGGTTCGCATCATAGTCCGCGGGCGCCCTTTCCCATTCAAGACTACGCCAAGCATCTAGCAGGCTGCGATAATACCTTGGCAGCGGCGACTGGTCTACCAGCCCCAGGTCCGTCAGGAAGAGCTCGCGGCCGTACCCAAGCCTTCCGGCCTGTCTCAGCAAACCGAGGGCCAGGGCCTTCCAGGGCTGGTCCTCCGGCTCGTACAGCAGGCGCCTTATGTCCAGGACCCTGAACGCCATCACCCTGCTGGCGACGCTCACTAGGCCCTGGCCTCCCGCCTTCACTGGCAAACAGAGGACCCCCGGCCTCTGCCAGTGCCTTCCGTGCCAGACGAAGGAGGTGAAGGCCCTCTGTACTTTCGTCAACAGCCAGTCTGGGGGGTGGAGGACTCTGGCCTTATGCCACAGCATGGCCGCCGCCAGGTTATTAACGACGAGGACCCGTCCCCTGTACGACATTTGCGGAGCGAAACGGGCCCACGCCTGTAACCTCCCTCCAATCTTCTCCGCCACATCCTCCCAATTCTTGGCCACAGTGGCCGGGTTACCCAGGTACACCCCCAGGTAATTGGTGCCCTCCGTGCCCCACTCCACCCCCCCTGGGAGCGTCACGGCGCGCATCGTCCCCCGCGGCCCCAGACACAGCGCCTGGCACTTTGGCCAGTTCACCTTTGCGGAGGAGGCGCTCTCGTAGAGGCCGACCGCCCTGAGACACGGAGAGAGAGAGACACGGAGAGAGAGACAGAGAGAGAGACACGGAGAGACTTTTGACTTTTATAAGTTTATTTCACCAGCGCAACATGCGCTGGAATATTGCTGTGCCTTGTAAGCCGCTCGGAAGCGACCATTCCGCAACCAGTGACCAATTAAATGCGTTCAGTCTCAGTGACAATCACCACAAAGCGAAACAGCGGCGTCAGTCCCGCACGACTGGACAAGAAAAAGTGAACAAAACGGGAGGGGGGGGGGTCAAAACGTGTAGATCAGTGCATTCTGCCCCACTGTACACAGAGCGTCCTTGGCGCACCCCCATTTCTTCATAAAGTCACTCTCCCCCTCGGCATGACCGTAATAGGCGAACTCCAACTCGAGCCGCGCCTTTATGAGGGCCTGCACCATCGCCAGCACTCCACAGCCACCGCTGCCGCCTTCCAGCCTCCGCTTCCGGGTCGTATAGATCGCCAGTTTGGCCTGGGCGCACACAAAGTTCGCGACGTGCCGCTTGTCGCCCCTCGTCCCGGTCACTCCGTACACAAAGCCCCTCTCGCAAAACGGGGTGCCCAGTCTCCCGAACACCTCCGCCAGGAAACTGAACAGCGGGGCGAGCCTTTTGCATTTGAGGAGCTGGTGGGCCAGGTCCTCCCTCAGTCCGCAAAATGCGCATGTGTCCGGAGCTCCCGGCACGGCTCGGCTGATCCACACCGCCGACGGTACAGTCCAGTGCGCTACTCTCCATTGGAGGTCGCCACATCTTTTGGCAGTGGGGGGCCGGTACATATCGCGCCACTGGGGGGTAGCGTCCGTCAGCTCAGAGAAATATCCCCTCCATTTCGTGTCTGGCAGCTCCTCCAAGTCCTGGAAGTGCAGTGCCTTTACGCAGGCGGTGTAGAGCTTTTTCTTGCTGACTTCCGCCAGCGAGACACTCCTGCTGTTCTCCATCTTTAATAATTTTCCCCGGTCCTCGCGATCAGAGGGGACGGCACAGGAGAAGGTCAGCTGGGGGAAGGAGGGTCCCTCCCTGTCGCCCGACTCTCCCAGCCCCACTCCGAGCCTCTTCGTCGCCCGCAGGACTTCCCGCAACAGTTTGGTCCCGGCGAGCATGGAGCGCAGCCCGGCCGCTTCTGAGATTTCCATAGCCGGTCTCCACCTTCGCCGGCTAGGGTCCACCAGGTCGCTGACCCTGCTCACCCCTCCGGCAACAAACCGCGCGGTCAGGGTGCGTTCCTCCTTCAGGCCCTGGAAGAGGTCGTTAGCAAAAAGCGGCTCCTGCAGAAAAAGGTTCGCATCATAGTCCGCGGGCGCCCTTTCCCATTCAAGACTACGCCAAGCATCTAGCAGGCTGCGATAATACCTTGGCAGCGGCGACTGGTCTACCAGCCCCAGGTCCGTCAGGAAGAGCTCGCGGCCGTACCCAAGCCTTCCGGCCTGTCTCAGCAAACCGAGGGCCAGGGCCTTCCAGGGCTGGTCCTCCGGCTCGTACAGCAGGCGCCTTATGTCCAGGACCCTGAACGCCATCACCCTGCTGGCGACGCTCACTAGGCCCTGGCCTCCCTCCTTCACTGGCAAACAGAGGACCCCCGGCCTCTGCCAGTGCCTTCCGTGCCAGACGAAGGAGGTGAAGGCCCTCTGTACTTTCGTCAACAGCCAGTCTGGGGGGTGGAGGACTCTGGCCTTATGCCACAGCATGGCCGCCGCCAGGTTATTAACGACGAGGACCCGTCCCTGTACGACATTTGCGGAGCGAAACGGGCCCACGCCTGTAACCTCCCTCCAATCTTCTCCGCCACATCCTCCCAATTCTTGGCCACAGTGGCCGGGTTACCCAGGTACACCCCCAGGTAATTGGTGCCCTCCGTGCCCCACTCCACCCCCCCTGGGAGCGTCACGGCGCGCATCGTCCCCCGCGGCCCCAGACACAGCGCCTGGCACTTTGGCCAGTTCACCTTTGCGGAGGAGGCGCTCTCGTAGAGGCCGACCGCCCTGAGACACGGAGAGAGAGAGACACGGAGAGAGAGACAGAGAGAGAGACACGGAGAGAGAGAGAGAGAGAGACGAAGAGTGAGAGATAGACAGCCATTGATTGAGTTTCATGGTTTTTTCCAAAAACATTTATTGGAAGAAGGCACCTCGGCACAGGTAAAACAGATAAAAATGTCACAGGTAAAACTGGTAAAGGAAGTAAAAATGGCACGAGTGATCAATTCTGGAGAGAAAGAAGGCACAATGAAACAGGTTCGGGGTTTGGGATGAATCAACTCTTTCATTCATATCTGTATACAACAGTCAGTACAGTACTTATAACTGTTAGCACACCACTTTTAACTGTTAGTAGAGTCCTGTTTCATCGTCAAATGTTTGTGTCCCGGTGTCCACATGTGCCATTTGTTCCCGTGCCATGTTTACCAAAGGTCGGCTACTTACACCCCTCGCCTCGGTGTCTCCGCACACGACCATCGAAGCCGACAACTCTCGTCCAGCACGAGAGACCCTGGGCTCGACGCCAGCGCTGTTGCCAAATCGCTTCGGAGTCTCGCGCTCGGCCCAGACCACAACTGCGCCGCGTTCACGTTCCATTCCTTCTCCATGCCCACGCAGCGGAGGCCCCTCTGGCTATTGCCAGTTGCCCGCGGGTGGGCGAGACGCAGCGCGTGCAAGATGTCATGCCTCTGTCCCGCTCATGTTCCAGTGTCTGTTCGGGAAATCGAACTCGGCTCTCCGGGTCCAGAACGCAAATGCGCTGAAACCGCGGCGCCACCGCTCCACCGGGCGAGCGTCAATGACGCCTGAACACTTGAAACAGG
This sequence comes from Lethenteron reissneri, assembly GCF_015708825.2. NCBI lineage: Eukaryota > Metazoa > Chordata > Hyperoartia > Petromyzontiformes > Petromyzontidae > Lethenteron > Lethenteron reissneri. The sequence goes on from NW_026890964.1 coordinate 69,019, forward strand.
TCTCTGTGTAGAGCGGTCTCCATCGTGGAGAGGAGCGGTGGTACGGGTGCGGGTATCCATTTGCGACCCTGGTGCGGCCGGGTACGGGTACGGGTAAGGAATCAAAACCCGTTTGCGTACGTCAACAGCCCGGACAGGTGAGAGCCTCAACAGGTGCACATCGAGCTGCCGATTGAAGGTGGATTGTGCTTGGCTATCAGAATTGTAATATTTATAAACACTGGCGGGATTCTACGAGCTGTCAAGCTCTCTCTTGGTAGCTCTTTGGGGCACGTCAGAAAGTGACAACAACAACAACAATATCAAAACACGGTTGGAGTGCAAACCACAGGAACGGTAAACGAATCACTTTAAAAAAACGATACACGTAAAAAAGAAACAATGTATCTTAATAAGTAAGGCCCACTGGGCTAATAGCTTCATTTTCAGAAGCGACCGGGCTACAAATGAAAGCTCAACAAAGTGGCTTGTCATGTGGAACTTGATATATGTTCCACTGCCATCACAGTATCACAACAACAACTAAAACAATACGGTATCTGGATATATTCCGCACCTTAAAGCTGCCTTCGCAGTTTAACAAATAAAAATCCGTGTTTTTTTCCTCCCCACTTATAACAAAAAAGGATTGTAAAATATCGCGTGTACGTTAATCGTTTCAGTTGTTTCTGGTAACGCAGATAGCAATGCGACAGAGTCTTGTAGAAGCTGTTGGAGTGAATTGACGTTTACGAGGGTCGTTAATTGTCATAACATCCCAAATTTGACCATTTACGAACAAGTGATACGTTGTAGTAGTAGGTTTTTACCCTTTTAAACTGGTACAAAACTGACACCTTTATTCAAGGCATCATGTTTGCAATAACCACAACTTCAAGGACAGTGCATATTATTATCATTATCAGAGTTGCTTCTTTTTGTTTGCTTTTTTGACTACTTGTGTTGTGGTTATTGCAAACATGATGCCTTGAATAAAGGTGTCAGTTTTGTACCAGTTTAAAAGGGTAAACACCTACTACTATATTTTGCCACCGGTAAAAGAGATCTCAAAGTGCTACGTTGTAAAAACAAGCATCCCTTAGGAACTTGTACAATATAAACCTCTTCCAGTAACATCCGGCTTGTCATAACATCACGGCGGAACTGGTCCCAACACGTACTCGATAAACGCAAAGTCATTCACAATAACCGTGACGCCGTTCTTATACTTTAGGATCTCAGCACAATACAAAAAAGAGGCGATCAAAGGTTTTCGCAAAGTCATCAAGATATGTGTGTTGTTGTTTGCTTGTTGCGTGTGTGGCCAGAGCTAGAGACCGCACAAGACAAAGTCGTTTGAACGCACACACAAAGGGCTCGCCGCTAAAACGAATCCATCATCAGGTGTGGTTTTCACCACACCTGATGATGATTATTATTTTGATGATCGAACTTTCCTGGAGGAGCTGTAACAGTTAAAAACGATACGGACCAATGGCTCAACGTCGATTGTGAAGGCTCATGAAACACACGCGGGATCACGCGCGTGAGATATCGATGGCTTTGTGAACCCCCCCCCCCACACAGCAGTCAGCGCAACTGCTCCGCATGTCCGACGACCCGAGTCAGATCCCTGGTCACGGATAGCATCAGTGGCGAGTGGTGTCCGAACAGGACCTGGGAATTCACCGTTTACCAACACGAACCGACCGGCACCTGCACCATCCACCACCGCCGATGTCCATCGGCTCCGGTCCCCGCGGCAACCGGCGCCGATGCCGCGGATCTCGGCCGGATGCGGCACCAATCGCCGGCGGCAATCGAACGCCGACGAGCCGCCCGCAACCTCCTCCCGTTCCGTTAGTCGGCGTCCACCGCCCGACACGTCCGGCTCGGAGCCGGCGCCTTCCCGCCGGCGCCCCGGCGCCGCCCCGGCAAGCGGAAGCGCTGCCGCACGAGCTCCACGCCCTCGCGCAGCCGGTGCACCTTGGGCGACGACGACCGAGCCGCGTTCCCCGGGTGCCGTCGGTGGTCGGAGGAGGCGCCGTCGCCGGTCGTCGCCGTAGCCTCCCCGCAGGTCCGCCGACTTGTGCAGGGAGCCGGCCCAGCTGCCGTGGCCGAGCTTGCAGAATGCGCGCCTCCCGCTGCTGGTACCGGGGCCCGCCCCCAGATCGCCCGGCCGCCAGCCCAGGGCGCCGGCCGTCGGCTCGGCCGCCGCGCTCCAGCCGGTCACTGGCGTCACCCCCCCCCCCCTCCTGGTGAACATCGCTCATTGGGCAGCAGCTGCCCCCTCCGTCTCCTCCCATTGGCAGACGCCTCCCCCCCTCCATGCCTCGCCCTCCCCCCTCTCCCACCTCTCCCACCTCCCCTCCCTCCCCCTTCCACCTCCCCCTCCCACCTCCCACCTGCCCCTCCCTCCCCCTCCCACCTTCTCCTCCCTCCCACTTCCCCTCCCTCCCTCCCACCTCCCCCTCCCTCCCCCTCCCACCTCCCTCCCACCTCCCCCTCCCGTACTCCCTCTCACCTGTGTGTACACTCACACACATGTGTGTGTGAGTCCATGTGTGTGTGTGTGTGTGAGTCCATATGTGTGTGTAACTCCATGTATGTGTCTAAAGTCGATGTCTGTCTGTGTGAGTCCATGTATGTGTGGTCTAAAGTCGATGTCTGTCTGTGTGAGTCCATGTATGTGTGTCTAAAGTCGATGTCTTTGTGCGTGTGGGCCAATGTGTGTGTGTAAGTCCATGTGTGTGTGCACACACACACATGGACTTACACTTGTCGCGAGTGACATTATATAGCATGGGCCCTCCCTTGCACATGAAACAGGAGTTGTGTTGAGATGTTAAACACAAACAGAAACCTTTCGCAAGGAATCATGTCACTGAATTAGCCACACGAGGTGCTACTACTGTACGTGTTACATTTTATTTTGGTCTTTCGCTAAAAGTCACCTAGATAGGTTAAACATTAATATGTGTACACCTCCCACCACCCCTGTACCCCCCTACCCCTCCTGCACCCCTCATCCAGCAGTGGGTAGAGTCTACCCTACGAGATATGACTCTAGACGTGAGTATTGAGAAAGGCATCCCAGGAATGTGCTTAAATAAACAAACTTGGAGGCCACAATCGATTTCTTGGCCAGAGCCTAAGCCACCACCCCTTGCTAATAAGTGACGTGTTGAGTCAACAGCCCACTGAGTCAACACTAAGGACACTGAGCCCTCAACAAAGACGCGGGCGGGGTGGGTGGGTTGGAGAGCAGAGACCTCCACTCTCGGTCAAGTCGCGTGCTGACTCGCATCTTGCAGGGCTGCTGCTGCTACTGCTGCACCATTGCTGCTGCTGCTGTGGTGCTGTTGCTGGTACCTCTATCAGCCAAGCCTCTCATCATCACCTGCTCCTGTGTGGGTGAGTGGGTGGATGAGTGTGTGGGTGGGTGAGTAGGTGAGTGGATGAGTGGGTGAAAGTGGTGGGTGAGTGAGTGGGTGGGTGAGTGAGTATGTGGGTGAGTGTGTGAGCGACTGGGTGAGTGAGTGAGCGACTGGGTGAGTGAATGGATGAGGGGGTAGGTGGGTGGATGAATGGGTGTGTGAGTGGGTAGGTGAGTGTGTGGGTGAGTGTGTGAGCGACTGGGTGGGTTAGTGTGTGAGCGACTGGGTGAGTGATGTGAGCGAGCGACTTGGTGAGTGAGTGGGTGGGTGAGTGGGCGGGTGAGTGGATGAGTGTGTGGGTGAGTGGGTGGATGAGTGAATGAGTGGGTGAGTGAGTGACTGGGTGAGTGGGTGAGTGAGTGTGTGAGTGGGTTGGGTGAGTGGGTGGGTGAGCGACTGGGTGAGTGAGTGGGTGTGTGAGTGGATGAGTGGGTGGATGAGTGTGTGGGTGAGTGTGTGAGCGACCTGGGTGAGTGAGTGGGTGGGGTGAGTGTGTGAGTGGGTGTTGAGTGTGTGGGTGAGTGTGTGAGCGACTGGGTGAGTGAGTGGGTGGGTGAGTGTGTGAGTTGGGTGTTGATGTGTGTGGGTGAGTGTGTGAGCGACTGGGCGAGTGAGTGAGTGAGCGATTGGGTCAGTGAGTGGGTGGGTGTGTGAGTGGGTGGGTGAGTGAGTGTGTGAGTGTGTAGGTGGGTGGGTGAGTGGGTAGATGAGTGTGTGGGTGGTGTGTGGGTGAGTGTGTGAGATGGGTGGTGAGTGTGGTGTGAGTGAGCGAGCGACTGTGTGAGTGAGTGGGTGTGTGAGTTGGTGGGTGAGTAGTGGGTGTGTGCGTGGGTGTGTGAGTGGGTGGGTGAGCGACTGGGTGAGTGAGGTGTGTGGTGAGTGAGTGAGTGGGTGAGTGGTGGGTGGGTGAGTGAGTGGGTGTGTGAGCGACTGGGACATTGGAGTCAGTGAGCGACTGTGTGAGTGAGTGAGTGTGTGAGTGTGTGAGTGAGTATGTGAGTGTGTAGGTGTGTGTGTGAGTGAGTGGCTGAGTGAGTGGATGAGTGTGTGGGTGAGTGTGTGTGTGAGCGACTGGGTGAGCGATTGAGTGAGTGTGTGAGTGGTTGGGTGAAGTGGGTGGGTGAGCGACTGGGTGAGGTGAGTGGTGTGTGAGTGGGTGAGTAGGTGGAATGAGTGTGTGGGTGAGTGTGTGAGTGGGTGGGTGAGTGTGTGAGTGGGTGAGTTGGTGGATGAGTGTGTGGGTGAGTGTGTGAGTGGTGGATGAGTGAATGAGTGGGTGAGTGAGTGGTGACTGGGTGAGTGGGTGAGTGAGTGTGTGAGTGGTTGGGTGAGTGGGTGGGTGAGTGAGTGTGTGAGTGATTCGGTGTGTGAGTGGGTGAGTGGGTGGATGAGTGTGTGGGTGGGTGGTGAGTGTGTGGGTGGGTGGTGAGTGTGTGAGTGGGTGTGTGAGTGGGTGAGTGGGTGGATGAGTGGGTGGATGAGTGTGTGAGTGGATGAGTGAGCGAGTGGGTGTGTGAGTGGGTGAGTGGTGGATGAGTGTGCGGGTGAGTGTGTGTGTAAGTGTGTGAGTGACTGGGTGAGTGACTGGGTAGAGTGGGTGAGTGAGTGTGTGCGTTTTTTAGGGACCTCTGCTTAAACGCGTCTCTCTCTCCACTCTCTTTCTCTTCCTCTCCAGCAGTTGATTCCCCCACTGCGTGTCAAGTTCTCCACCGGGCCCCAACCCGCTGCCCCAGCGCCACCGTAGCCAATCCACCGATGCTCGGCATGGCCTGTCTGGAGAGGGACCTGCTGTACCTCAAGCTGCGCACGGGGTACAACATCTTCCAGGAGAACGGACAGAGGAAGTTCGGACCGCCGCCCGACTGGCAGGGCCCCCCTCCCGCCCGCGGCTGCGAGGTGTTCGTGGGAGGATCCCACGCGACCTCTACGAAGACGAGCTGGTTCCCGCGCTGGAGGCGGTGGGCAAGATCTACCAGCTCCGCCTCATGATGGCGTTCAGCGGAGAGAACCGCGGCTTCGCGTTCGTCACCTACGCGATGCGCTCCCACGCCAACGCCGTCAGAACTCAACAACTTGAGATCCGTCCCGGACACCGCATCGGAGTCAAAGTGAGCATGCACTTTCGCCGTCTCT